>NC_056527.1:152501850-152543476 GCF_019175285.1 Sceloporus undulatus | reverse complement strand
AGCTAGGAAGAGTTCATTCCTGACGTTTCGTCAGCATCTGTGGCTGGCATCTTGTAGTTGTTGTCCCAAGTAGAGCAGACCCATTAAATCCATTACTGGATAAGGAAATTATTATTTACTGCCATTGATTTACATCTTAGAGCATATCCTTAAGGTGCATCATACTTTTTGTTGATGTTGTTAGAGTGGACAGGAAATTTTAGGCAGATTTCCTCACACATAAGCCCCACATTTCCAAATGGAGAGTGGGGAGCTTGTTTTACAGACTATCCTAGACCGAGAGCTCCAAATTCTTCATTAAAGATGGGCATAAAGTAGTTTAAAAAGTCATAATGAGACTGACCTCAAATAAATGTTTGTTTCAAAACTTTTATTTTCTAACCTACCTTTTGAATCTTGATTTTTTGAGACAGCTTGTGGGTGCCTGCCTTCAAGTCACCTGTCAACTTACACTCTGTAAACCACTTAGTGCACTGACTGAAGTGGTATAGAAATGTACTTGCTTGCTATTGCTAACCCTATGATTTCATAGAGTATTTTAGGGAAGGAATACGTACTCAGAGATGATTTTGCCAGATCCTTCCACTGAAACATACGCTATGGCATCTGGGATTTGTTGGAAAGTTCTCCATCCAAGTACTAACCAGGGTTATCCCTGCTTGCTTCCAGGTGAGAGGGAATCTGGTAGTTCAGACAACAATTTCAACAGTGGAGCCCTCTCCCTTTGCCTTCCAGCTTTACCTTGTCCTTTTGTCCAGCGCCACTGCTTCAAATCCGTACAAACACCTTGAAGGGGGGATTCTTTCAAGTTCGTGTGAAGACAGATGGAAGCCCTTTTGGTAAGATGAGAACCTTCCTAAGGGCAAAGTGTTTACCTTTTATCTTCACCACTCTGCCACCAATGACTCTTACAACACTTTCTTTCAGAGAATTTAGTGCAAGATTCGTTTTGCTTTTGCAAAGAAAAAAGTACAGCTTACAGCTATAAGGGATCTTCACGTGCCTTTGTAGGTAACCATTGGTGTTTGCAACCACAACTTTACCCACTTGCAAGACATCTTTTGATCAAGGTCAAGAACAGGGGCAGATCCCTCACTTTCTTCAGGAATCCTTTGCAAGAATCTGCAGGCAGCTACATGGCCCATCTGCAGTTATTGGCCATTAAATACAGCGAAACAGAATGGTTTCCAATCTATAAATGGTGGACACGTTTGCATATATCACCCTATTTTTCAACCTGTATGCAAAAAATTTCTTGCACATCAGCTTACGGTCAGAAGCAGGAGGTTGTGATAAATTAGGGAAGGAATATCACAATTCTAAGATATGTGGATGACACAATACTACTTATAGCAAAACAACAAAGCCTGGAACAATTACTGAAGAAGGTTAAGGAGAAAGTGCCAAGGTAAGATTAATGCTAACATTGGGAAACAAAATATAGACCATGGAAGAGCTACAACAATTCATTCTAGACAATGAGAGGATCGAAATAGTCAAAGGTTCCCATGCCTGGATCCAATATAGACCAGAATGGAGACTTCAGTTAAGAACTCAGAAGGACTATAGAATGGGAGAGCACTATGAAAGACTATGCTAAAAAGGATAGCCAAGCCCCTCGTATTCCCCATCACAATGTACAGATTGCAAGAGTTGGCAAGTAGATAGAAGGAAAAGCCGACAGAAGAAAATCAACTCATTTGGATGGAGAGAGTCTGAGGATATTGTAGACGGCCAAGACAAACAAACCAATGGGTCCTAGAACAATGTGGGGGTTTTCAGGCTATGTGGCCATTTTTCTGGGTGTCGATTTAATGAATGAAATCTGTCTGGGTGTTTACAGATTCTCAGTGGATTTCCAATGCAGCGTCCCAAGACTAATCAAGAAAGTGAGAGACACTGCGACAGGCCAGCCAGAAAAATCAGCAATAACAGAACATGTTATAACCATCCTGGACATAAAATGCTATTTGAAAACACTAAATCCTGGACCATGCCAACAACCCGGTCAGGAGGGCTCCCCAGCAGACAAGGATCATGAATTAAATAGACACCCTGAAGCCTTGCCTTCACCAACAGAACAAATACAGATTAACATGTAAATCGCTTCCTCTCAACCAACAGTATATACCCCACTCACTTCCATGCCAGCATTCTCTACTGATCCAGCCACGTGCTGGCGAAACATCAGGAATAAACTCTTCCAGAACATGGCCACATAGACAGAAAAACCCACAAAAAAATATAAATGCTGGCCATGAAAGCCTTCGACTTCATATTTGTACCTTTGCATTTCAGTTCCCCCCATACGTTGCATGCATATTGGCCAACTGACATAACACTCTGTTCATCGCTAAACTGGGTTGGGGAACACAAAAATGTATGCTAAATAAACTTGTTAGTCTTAAGGTGCCTGTATACTTTGCTGTTATTTTATTATTATTCGGTGTCACAGTATCTTGGTTTGCCAATGTAGCTCACACTAATTCTTCTCTCCATCCCATGTACTAAAGGCAATAACGTTGGCAAATTCAGTTGTTCTCATGCCTGCATGAAGTCTTATTTGAGAATGACTTTTCTTTGTTTCACTCAACCCTAGAATCTATATTGTTACTGAACCCAAACCACTCCAGGCATATTATCACTAGGACCTCTTCCGCTCACTTGTTCCTTCAGCTGCGATTAAGTGGACTAATAGTCGGCAATGGCGTGTTATGAACTGCAGTGATAAAAACTTAAACTAAATTTTTGAGTTCATGTTTTCAGAGTGTGTTTTCCTCGGATGCTACTTTGGTAACCCATACCTACATAGAAGACTGTCCCTGCGGCCTCTTTGGTGCATGTGGGCCGGTGTATTGTTCAAAAAAAGATTATAACTGATTACAGTCCGGTTTTACTGAGTGAGGAGGATGCCTTCCGCCTTCAGATAGTTCTCGCCACACGTACACCATTTTTCTTTGCCAACGGATTGTTATCAATTCTGGAACCACTTTTCAAAGAGGAGAAATGACAGCTATAAAATCTGGAGTAATAGGCCGATTACAAGGTACACCAGTGTATATATATATATTATATTATACACACACACACAACACACACACACCAACACATACCACACACAACACACACAGTATATACTCATGTATAAGTCTAGAAATTTAGTCAAAATTGACCCCCAAAACCTAGGTCGATTATCCATGGGTCAAATGTATATTTACTTTAACTCTTATTAAAAAGGGAACTATTCCTTGGTAAGACAAGTGCAATCTGTCCTAGAAGCATTGACTTCCCTCTACTCTCTCTTCCAGTGTGAGCTAAAACAGTTATGCCTGCCATATTTTGTAGGTCCTTGGCATCATTTTCCTTTGCTTCATCATTTAGTCCTCTGTTATATGTCCTAAGTTTTACCCTTGACTTATCCAAGGGTCTATCAAAATCTGTAATTTTGCCCCCCAAACCTGCCCTCACTTATACACTGCCTGGGCTTTCCGCAATCCCACACTTGAACCGTGTTGTAAACCAACCAGAACTACACAGGAGGAAAGTATAGAAGAGAGAAAAACTATTTGGCCATGCTACAGCTGGAGATAGTGACTATACTATTCTCCTGAAAACCCTCAAACCACTGAGCAAATACACATGTAGTTCCATGTAAATGTCTGTTAATTTAATTTACTCTAACTGTTTCACAGCCTGGTTTTGTTCTCTGTCCCCATGTCATTTATTTGATTTCTGAGTAAAAAAGATAATAAGTTAAACAGAAGCGTAGATCTCGAAAAAACATCCAAGTACATCAGGTTCCGTCCACTGGCTGTGGGACTAATTCACTTTCATGCTGAAAACACTAGACAGACCGACAGGCCACTTTCTTTGGCATGCAGAAGAAAAGCAAAGAGATGAAGGAAGACTGTCGGTCTTCACAAGTATTTTGTCCCACATGTTTTGTGGATGGTGTTAAGGTAGGGGTTATTCACACTGTGAAAATAATCCAGGATGAATCCAGGTTGAATCTGTGTTGTTCATGCACATCCTGAATGCGCCCAATTAGTTTGGGGAGATGCCAAAACCCCTCTGAATCCAGGTAATCAATATCTGGTTTTCCTCCAAATTTTTTAAAAGAGCTGCATCTTGGTAGTGTGAATAAGCGATGTGAATGACCCGAATGGACCCAGCCGGGACATAGCCAAGGGGGGGTTCTTGGGGTCTGGACCCCCCCCTTCCATTAAAAATGAATGGTGTGTGCTGCTGCGCCTCTGCGCCCAAGCCCCTTTAATGGTGCACTTAGTCTGGCCCCCCCCCCCTTCCTAAAATCCTGGCTACGTCCCTGGACCCAGGATAAAACGCTGCATGCCTTGAACATGTTCCAGATACATTTGCATCATTGACTCCATCTTTATTTGAATGCTTGCACATGCGGCAACCGAACTTCCAGAGATGGGCATAGATGCCGTTCCATAGTGTGAATAACAAACTGGAATGTGTGAGTGAAATGATTCACAGGTTTTACTAAAAATAAAGGCTGTCTGAATGACCCTATAGATGACCCTGTAGATGAACAGAAATGAGGGAGGCAAAAGAAAGGACAGGATCTCTGGGATTGGGATGGGTCTTTTGGTTGATTGTTGGTCTTTGGCAATGCCCAATTATGTCAATCCATACACCCATTCATGTACATTAATTTTAACAGTAATTGGGTTGGGACTTAAAAGAATTAAAACACTGTTGAAAGTACATTTCTTTGTCTTATAGATACATTTGCAGAAAATGGTAAAGTCTCTTCTTGTCTTGAATGCGAGACTATGGGGTGATACAGACAGGCAGAAAGAGGGTGGCGAGATGGCGCCCCTTTCTCCCGTGGATTGTTGCGCATGCGACCCACATCGATGTGCCATTAGTGCCCTGGAGTGGTGCGTGACATCCCTTGTGCCCCGCATTGTTTGGACATGGCGCCTGTTGCACATCTCAGAGCGTGCGCTGTGTGAACGCATGATGCCAAATGGTGCCCGGACAGTGCAGTAGGGCTCAGGAGCATGCGGACGCTCCCTCTCCCCAGCCCTAAAATCGGCCACAGGCCAGCGTTTGTGTCGTCTGTACCAGGCCTACCTTGCTAAAATGCGTGTCTTTGTAACTTGGAAAGAAGGCAACCACTGATTTTAAAATGTCTTAAACTGAGCCATGGACTAATATCCAGCAGATCTATTGACACAGTACATTGTTTCTGATACATATGTTCCTGCTAAATTATTCTGGGTACAGCTAAAGGTGAACTAGAAGGAAACGAAGATGAGCTAACTAAATATAAACGCCTGTTAGTCATTTTGCAATATGGAGTTTTAAGGGTTCACAAGCATTAGTCAAACTACATGGAAGAAATGTCCAAGTGTGTCTACTCTTGGTGTGTCTGGGAGAATGCAATAACGTTATGGGAAGTGTTATTTTGCTTAAGAAATGATATTGAATTGACAGCAACACCGACAGCTTCAAGCTACTAAAATTGCCTTCGTTCTAACAGTACTAAAAATAGTTTTTAGACAGTTGATTTTTTAAGTGCTTTGCCATACTACGATGTAAGAAATTTATTCTCATACCTCTGAAGGTTATTGATATTGTCCATGTCATCATGCTACAATAATTTTATTATTCATTTCGGTGCTATAAGGCTTTCTTTGTTCTTCTTGCAACAGCGTAAGAATAATATGAACACCCCCAGTGTGCATAAGTCATCCATTAAGTTTACAGTAAAAAAAGATGAATGAATACTGGTGGGTTAATAAATATAATGCTATACCTGCAAAACTAGCCTTGTTGATCCTCCTATTTGTCATGTTGTTTTCTGTCTATCAGTGTAATCTCCCTGCACCCTGGGAAGCTCTTTTTCTTATGGCAAAGCATATAACTCTAACATTTGACTAGTGTTTGCATTTACGTGATCAAATTGCATTTAACAGCCTAAATCCAATGGTAATCAAAGCTGAATGGCCCTACTAAAGCAATGGCGTGTAAATAGCATTGAAATACTAAGTTCCCACTATTCAATGGGTCTGCTCTAGTTGAGCCTAAGAACTAGATTTAAGCCAGAAACTTCAGATGAATATGTAAGATTAAACAACAACAACAACTAGAAGGATTGAAAAGGAAGCAACCATAAGAAGACTAAAGAGGGAATAAACTACTTTATTTGTGAAGGGAACGCTCCAAATGGTGTTACTTTAGTGATGGATGAAAAGGAACTGAAGGAGTAGCAGCTTTGGCATTCAAGAACATTAATGTAGAGAAAGAGAAGGTGAGAATTTTCTGTACCGGGTTTTTTTAGATATGAGACTTTTGTGTGCAATGCACAGAGACAACGAAGAAGAAGCATTGAGTTGCCAGTTCTCACTGATGGGTATATCTTAGCTAGGCCTAACTATTTGATTTAAACTAAAGAATTAAATTACATACCCAAGGGATTGACCTTTCAGGCTTTGAAACAGTTATAATACGTAGTTTTATTCAAGGATATAGCTGTGTTAGTCTGTAGAATCAGTATGTGGAGAGATCTTGGGCACCTTTGGACTAATGAAAGAAAGAAGTTGCCAAAGCTCTGCTGCCCACTTCTTTTTTCAGTTGTCTCAAGGTGCGCAGATCTCTCTACATCGTTTTATGTTCTCTAAGATGGATTTTCAGAATAATTCAAAGCTGTAAACTTCAAAATGTAATTTCACAGTCCCTCTCATTTTGCCAATGCCTCTTTTTTAAATATATGGCTTCGTGGACCCAGTTTTGGTTCAGCTCAAATACTAACCACTGGACGACATCCGCAGTAAGTTCAAGCTGATCAACATGCTTCCGATGCGTAGGTGGGGGGCATGTGCTAGAGAACATGTTTTTCCACGTCAAAGAGCACAGGTTCAGTCCTAGAAGGTATTTTAGGGAGGGGTAGGATGTCCCTCTCTGAAACCCAGAGAGCTGACGTTGCTGGACCGTGTTGTCAAAGTGAGCTAATGTCAGTATTAATAGTCTAACTTGTGTAAGTAAATTGGTTACTCTCCATTCACTCTGTACTTAAAACCCCTATTTGTAACAGGCGCACTTGAATAGTATGGATTAACAAACACCTCATCTCAATGGGGACAGTCAGTCCTACTCTGGTAAGTGTGTAAATGAAGATCACCCCACCATGAAATTAATGGTAAAATAAAAGAGCGCACATTGGCCAAAACACACTGCAGAAATAATCCAGTTTGAGATCACTTTAACTGCCCAGGTTCAGTGCTAGGAATCCTGGGAACTGTAGTGGGACATTGAACTTTCTCCGTCAGAGAGCCTGGTGCCACACGAACTACATTCCCAGAATTCCTCAGCACTGAGCCAGGGCAGTTAAAGCAGTCTCAAACTGGATTATTTCTGCAGTGCTTTTGGCTCGAGGTTGCCTCCATGCTGAATAGCCACTGGATTGGGGATTATAAACTTTATGTATTACCGCTGTGTATACAATTTCAAGTGTTCAAAGTGCTTCGTATGCCTATCTAATACATATTGTAACCCTTACAACAGATCTGTAAGTTACCTTAGTACTATTATCCCCCCATATTGCATACTGAATGAGCTGAGAGAAACTGTCTCAGTCTTTTAGCTGCTGCTACACAAAATAGTAAACTGCACATCAGAGTAGAGTTAAATACAATAACAAAATCAGACAAATTTGCATTCATGTAAGTTGTTGCCCTTTGGGATATGTGTGTGTGTGTGTGTGTGGTGTGTATGTGTGTGTGTGTGTGTGTTAGGTTATGGGCTGGGCTTACTTCGTATTCAAATCACTGTTACAGCTGGACTAGTTTGTACCTTGAACGGAGCTTGGGCTAACATCTCCATTTACTATACCTAAAGCAGTGTTATTTTTGCACTTTAATGCACAGTCATTCCGATTAGTGTGACCCAGGCTACAACCTGTCACCAAGGGTTAATTTGCACAGCAGATACACATGGTCCTGGTGGGCACCACAGCAAAGAAGTGGAAGATAAGACACGTGTCTGGAAAGGGCACGAACTTCCCTACAGGACATTTCTGCTTGCACTGACAGAAGGAAGTCGGGTCTCCAGATACACAAGAACTGAGTTGTTCCACCACTGTCCATTCTGTTCATGGGGACAGGCAATAGTCACAGCCTTGCAAGTTGTAATATGTGCAGATTCCAATGACTGATGCACACAGGAACATATCCAGTCCCCACTGGGTGCCATACAAATACTCTGACAATCACATCCCGTGACTTCTCATTGTGCCAGCCATGGTTGTATTTCTAGATCTGAGACAGGGACATAATAATAATAATAATTTTATTTTTATCTCGCCTCTCCCTCAATATCGAGGTGGCTACAATACGATTAAAACAGTATAATACATCATACACGATAAATACCCATTGATCCCCCCTCCCAACACAACACCCTAATAAATACCCTTAAAAAAAAAGAAGTCAAACCGTCTCAACACACGTGAGGAGAGGAGAGTTTCTATATAATCTATCCTTGGGAGCCAGGTGGAAAAGAGTTAAATATAGTATTTACAATGTGAAAAACTCCACAAAAACTATAGTATTTACATTGACCCATGGATAATCGAGCTAGTTTTGGGGTCAATTTTCTAGACCTATACATGGTACAGTTGGCCTCCCTATCCACGGATTTTTTATCCATGGATTCAGCATCCATGGCTTGAAAATACTCCAAAAAAGCATAAGTTCCAAATAGCAAACCTTGATTTTCCATTTATATAAGGGACACCATTTTACTATGCCATTGTATTTAATGGGACTTGAGCATCCACGGATTCGGTATCCAGGGGGAGTCTGGAACCAAACCCAGCGGGTAACAAGGGCCCATTGTATTACAGTATTTACTTATTTATTTTATGTTGCCATCTGGCTGGTTTTAGATCAGTGCTTCATTTGCTCACATTCTCCTATCGTTTATGTATAGATTTATTGATGTTTTTGAGCTGCCTCAGGACCAAAGGCAAGTATATTTTACTATCTGTACAATACCTTTATTTATTTGCATCTAGAGGTTCTGTTACTAACAGTTAGACAAAAAATAACTGGGGCACTTGAACCCTGACAAAATTTATTACGATATGAAGCAGTCACAATAAAGCTGAATTTTCTGTTTGAAACAGATACATCTCAGGTCACCTCGACCGGTGTCAGGGCCCTTCAGAAAACAGCTTCGGCTCTCAAGAGGCCACTGAATTTTTGTTGTTGTTAAAGAACACAAGGGAAAAGACCTTAGGTGCCCTGAAGCTGTTATAAAACTCTCCACTTTATTGAGTACAGCTGTATGGATTGGCTTTTTGGAGCTATGAGTACAATGGCACATGGGTCAATTTGACCCACATTGCAGCCCAGATGTGTGAAAGTACTCTTTGTGAAGACTTTTCTAGGAATACTCGGTGGATTAATTCTTCTGTAATTGCAGAGCTGTTTGAAAGAATGACTAATTCTGTAGCCCTTTTGCTCTTCCTCGACATATCTTGCTAAATACTGTACGTCGGGTGGCAATACATTCATCCCTACCTGCAAATCATTCTTCAAATATTTCCTCGATACCTCATGCCTTCATCTTTTAAAATACTGACGAGAGATGCTATTTTTTTTAAAGAAAGGAAAACACCAACTAGCTATTTTTAGATCAGAAAGGTCATAGTAGACCAGCTGTTTGAAATATTGAAGAACATATAAAATGTTACAGCAGCCGTTGCAATAACAACTTTATAAACCTCAGATAGGCCTTTTGACTGCTAGGTGCCAAACGTGAATATTTACTTGCTTAGATGACAATATTTTGCAATACACTCGTCCCTCCACGTTTGCGGCTTTGACTTTTGCGGATTTGATTTCATGGACTTTATTAATATGTTCTGTCTAGGAATCTAATGCTGATGTGATGTCAAAGCCTTTCACGGCTGGAATCCATAGTTTTTTTGTGGGGTTTTCAGGATATGTGGCCATTTTGGAAGAGTTTATTCCCATGTTTCGCAGCATCTGTGGCTGGCATCTTCAGAGAATGCTGGCATAGAAGTGAATGGGATATATATGTAATGTGTGAACCTTGGTATATATACCTCATCTTTCCATGCCAGCATTCTCTGAAAATGCCAATCACAGATGCTGGCGAAAGTCAGGAAACAAACTCTTCCAAAACATAGCCAAGTAGCCCGAAAACTCACAAAAAAACGTATTAATATTTTTGGTTAGCTGCCCTGGAACTTTAAATGGGGTGGGGTATAAATATTTTTGAGGTCAATGTAGCGTGAGGTTTGTCGCATAGGACTAGGACTCTGGAGATCAATGTTCAGTTCCCTGATCAGCCATGAATACCCACTGAGTGATTTGGGTGAGTCACACACTCTACCCCAGAAAAACCCTTGATAGGTTCACCTTCACTTGTCATAAGTCGGGCATGACTTCAGGCACGCCCAACAATACATGTTTTTTAATTATAAATACTTATAATACTGGGCAGATGGTGGTTAAGCTCTTGCCCAGAATCAGTTCCGCCCTGGTTTTGGAAAACAGCGAGCATAGCTATACCCTGGGCAGGAAGAATACTAAATATTAAGAAATACTAAACTTATTATCCTCTCCTCTAAAAACTAAACAATGATAAAGCTGAGCTATACATTTGGGCACTGCTGAACATTGACAGTAATTGATGGTCACTTCAGTGCTCATAACAGACTAAATTCCCTCCTGAAAACCAACCATTCAGTAAGGGATGCATGAATGAAATTCGAAACAGCTGCCCCCATTATTTCTGAATGCTTGATTTCACACTGGATCCTATCTGGAAATTAGTTGACAGAGGCGTAAAAAATACAGTCCCTGGGAACTCCCTAAAATACCCTTGTAGCATTTAATTGTTCTTCTTGTTAGCTGCCCTGTGTCAGCTCCGACTCATGGTGACCCTATGGATGAGACAACTCCAAGAATCCTTATCCTCCTCTGCTTTGCTCAGATCCTGCAAGCCCTTGCCCAAAACTCGACTGATCCGGTCTGTCCATGGTTATGGTCTTCCTCTCTTTCTTCACCTTCCACCTTTCCTAACATTAATGTTTTTTTCTAGCAATCCATGCCTTCTCATGTATGGACAAAGTACGATTGTCTCAGCTTGATCATTTTAGCTTCCAAGAACCCATTTCTTTGTCTCCTTGGCTGTCCATGGGATCCTAAGTACTCTTCTCCAGCACCACATTTCAAATGAGTTGGTTTTCTTTCTGTCTGCTTCCTTTACTATCCATCTCTCGCATCCATCCATCCATGGTCATTGGGATAGATGGCCTGAACGATTCTGTTGTATGTCTTTGCTCTTCAGTATCTTTCCCGTTCTTTCATAGCTGCCCTTCCCATTCCTGTCTTCCTCTTCTTTCTTGACTGCAGTCTCCTTCTGGTCAATGTCTGTCCTAGATATGGGAATTCTTTACTATATCAAGTTCCTCATTGTCTAGATTGAAGGATCTTATAGTCAGATGGTATGGACAGCCATAGAAATGTAAAACTTGTGGATTCACTCCATGCATCGAGGAACAGGCCAAGTCTACCAAGCTTAGGCTACCATGTTTTGCACGTTAGTCTTAAAAGTGCTACGCAAGATCCCTTTGCATACTAACCCTTTAGGGGAATGTAGCAGAGCAAACACAAAGTGATATGGTCAGACTGGATTGTTTCTGCTTTGGACTGCTCTTTCTGGGTTTTGTGGATTGTTTTTTTGCTTTTGACATAGGAGTTTATCACACGGGGACAATAGGATGTGTAAACGGGGTTTATCCTATGAAAATCTTGCATTCATTGTTAAGATTTTCACACAACATCATGAATAAAGTATTCATTATCCCCGGAATATCCCGCAAAATCGCACAATTGCACTAAAGGTTTTCCACTGCGTGGCGATCAAAATCAAATGAAAGATTATTGATCAAAGAGCCATTAACCCGGAATAATCACTCAATAAATAGCAACAAATAATTCACCGGGAAATCCCCTGAATGATTTGTCTGTTCAGTGCCTGGTTATTCCCTGGTTATTCCTGGGTAATGACCACTGTGTATGAAAATCTTAATTGCATTTAATAGTCACTGTGCAATTTCCTCCACTGTGATAAACTCCATAGGGAATGATTTAGATAGGTGTTTAATTATATATATATATTAAAGTTTGCCCTCCACTGTTTGCGGCTTTGACTTTTGTGGATTTGATTTCTGCGGTTTGGATTAGTATGTTCTCTCTCTGGAATCTCTAGGTCCTCCAGCGCAACTCTGCCAGAAGTTGACCATAGAGTTGTGCTGGAGGACTTGACGTTCCTAGAACAACACATTCTCTAGCATTTGTAGGTCTCTCCAGCCCATTCTTTGATCAACCTCTGGCAGATGTTGACCATAGAGTTGCATGGAGAACCTGGAATTCCTAGAGGTATTCTCATAGGTGAAAAGAATATGTTCTTTTTTCCCGTTATTCCACATTCATGGAGGTCCTTCACTCTATAAAAGAGGAGGGACCACTGTATGTTCTTGAGATATTGCTGCTTTAAATTGCAAGCTGTATTAATTATATTATTTGATTCTCATTTCTATTTTAATCTGTAAACCACTCGGATGCTTTCGGGGTGCACTGGAGAAGCAACCTAACACACCCACACTCTGGACAATATTCATCAGCTTTATTATAAAGCAAACATATTGTAACTAATTTAACCAAATCGCTTCAAAGTAAAGTTTTTTGCACATTAATTCATGGCATAAAGCAATGGAGAAATGATTAAATATTCTCCGAATGAAAGCGATGCTTGAGGATACACGAAGGAACAGTAACATGAATACGTTATCAGGTTCGTTAATTTTTTAACAACGTAGATGATGATGTACTTCGTATTAAGTTAATTTGTTCTACTTAGCTTGGAGCTTACCTTGTAGAAAATGGGTATTTTTACCTCCGTGGTGTGTAATCTTTCCAAAAACTCCACGGACAAACTTGCTAAATCAATGTAATCTCAATCTCTATCATCTAATCTTGCAGCTGCTCCCTTCCTCTGGTTATATAATTGCTTGCTCTGCCTATATGAAACAGACAGACAAACATTGGATCATTCAGGAACGATTAAGCTTCTGCGTTGTAATAATATAATAATAATAATAATACTAATAATCCCACTCACTTTCAGTAATATCTGGTCAGGCTCTGAACCCGCATTTATTTGCAGAAAGGAAAGGATGCAATCTCTGATAATGGTCCAAAACACACTGCAGAATAATCCCGTTGAGACCGCTTTAACTGCCCCTGGATCTGTGCTGGGAATCTTGAGATGTAGTTTATTGTGGGCCCAGAGCTCTCGTGGCAGAGAGGCTCAATGTCTTGGAAAACTACAGTTCCCAGAATCCCCTAGCATTGAGCCCGGGCAGTTAAAGCCGTCTCAAACTGGGTTATTTTGCAGTGTGTTTTGGACCTATGGCTCCATCCTACAGTTAATTCATTATGCATTTCTTTATCATAGTTTGAGTAATATTTCTTCTAGGCCTTCCTAGATCCTCTAGCACCACTTGTTGGACGTTGACCATAGGTTGCAATGGAAGACCTAGATATTCCTAGAGATAATCCAGTTTGACATTGCTTGAACTGGCCTTGCTCCATGCTATGGATTCTGGGAATTGTGTTGGTTGTGGCCCACCTAAAAACCAGTGTGACGAACAGCATCCCAGAATCCCTCAGGAACGCCTGGCGGTTAAAGTGATGTCAAACTGGATTTTTCTGCAGTGCGGATGAGCCATGGATGAACTGGCTAAGAGGAAACCATCAGAAACAACAGAAAAATATAGAGATTTTTTTTGTAAAACAAGTTGGAGCAAATAAAAACACTACAAAACCTTAATAGATAGAAAGAAATGATGTCAAAATAGAATAATCATATATATACTGAATTACATATGAAGATCGACAGGAACAGAAGCAGCAGAGAAGTTATGCAACTCGGAGTAACAAAGGAAGAATAATTAGACTGTGTTACCGTATCTTTTCTGCATTATATAGTATATAGCTATATATTATGTATGAAGAGTAGTATCAACTGGATGCCACTTCCTAGTAATTTGCATTGTGTAAAATGATACAGTTTTAATTTTCGGACAAAACTCCTTCTCATGAAACAAATCCAGATTGTTGCAATTTCCCCCCCCCTTCCATTAAAAAAATGAATGGTGTGTGCTGCTGCGCCTCTGCGCCCAAGCCCCATTATAATGGTGGCACTTAGTCTGGACCCCCCCCTTCCTAAAATCCTGGCTACGTCCCTGGACCCAGGATAAAACGCTGCATGCCTTGAACATGTTCCAGATACATTTGCATCGTTGACTCCATCTTTATTTGAATGTTTGCACATGCGAGCAACCGAACTTCCAGAGATGGGCATAGATGCAGTTCCATAGTGTGAATAACAAACTGGAATGTGTGAGTGAAATGATTCACAAGGTTGTACTAAAAATAAAGGCTGTCTGAATGACCCTATAGATGACCCTGTAGATGAACAAGAAATGAGGGAGGCAAAAGAAAGGCACAGGATCTCTAGGGATTGGCGATGGGTCTTTTGGTTGATTGTGGTCTTTGGCAAATGCCCAATTATGTCAATCCATAACACCATTCATGTACATTAATTTTAACAGTTAATTGGGTTGGGACTTAAAAGAATTAAAACACTGTTGAAAGTACATTTCTTTGTCTTATAGATACTAATTTGCAGAAAATGGTAAAGTCTCTTCTTGTCTTGAATGCAGAGAGTATGGGGTGATACAGACGGGCAGAAAGAGGTGGTGAGATGGCGCCCCTTTCTCCCGTGGATTGTTGCCATGGCGACCGCACATCGATGTGCCATTAGTGCCCTGGAGTGGTGCGGTGACATCCCTTGTGCCCCGCATTGTTTGGACATGGCGCATGTAGCACATCATCAGAGCGTGCGCTGTGTGAACGCATGCATGCCAAAATGGTGCCCGGACAGTGCGGTAGGGCTCAGGAGCATGCGAACGCTCCCCTCTCCCCAGCCCTAAAATCGGCCACAGGCCAGCGCTTTGTGTCAGTCTGGACCAGGCCTACCTTGCTAAAATGCTGTCTTTGTAACTTGGAAAGAAGGCAACCACTGATTTTAAAATGTCTTAAACTGAGCCATGGACTAATACCCAGCAGATCTATTGACACAGTACATTGTTTCTGATACATATGTTCCTGCTAAAATTATTCTGGGTACAGCTAAAGGTGAACTAGAAGGAACCGAAGATGAGCTAACTAAATATAAACGCATGTTAGTCATTTTGCAAATATGGAGTTTTAAGGGTTAGCACAAGCATTAGTCAAACTACATGGAAGAAATGTCCAAGGTGTGTCTACTCTGTGTGGGTGTCTGAGAATGCAATAACGTTATGGAGAAGTGTTATTTTGCTTAAGAAATGAATAATTGAATTGACCAGCAACACCAGACAGCTTCAAGCTACTAAACTTGCATTCATTCAACAGTACTAAAAATAGTTTTTTAGACAGTTGATTTTTTAAAGTGCTTTGCAATACTTTACAGATGTAAGAAATTTATTCTCATAACCTCTCAAGGTTATTGATATTGTCCATGTCATCATGCTACAATAATTTTATTATTCATTGCGGTGCTATAAGGCTTTCTTTGTTCTTCTTGCAACAGCGTAAAGAATAATATGAACACCCCAGTGTGCATAAGTCACTACATTAAGTTTACAGTAAAAAAAGATGAATGAATACTGGTGGGTTAATAAATATAATGCTATACATAGCAAACTAGCCTTGTTGATCCTCCTATTTGTCATGTTGTTTTCTGTCTATCAGTGTAATCTCCCTGCACCTCCGGGAAGCTCTTTTTCTTATGGCAAAGCATATAACTCTAACATTTAGAACTGTGTTTGCATTTACATGATCAACATTGCATTTAACAGCCTAAATCCAATGGATAATCAAAGCTGAAATGGCCCTACTAAAGCAATGGCGTGTAAATAAGCATTGAAATACTAAGTTCCCACTCATTCAATGGGTCTGCTCTAGTTGAGCCTAAGAACTAGATTTAAGCCAGAAACTTCAGATGAAATATGTAAGATTAAACAACAACAACAACTAGAAAGGATTGAAAAGGAAGCAACCAATTAGAAGACTAAAGAGGGAATAAACTACTTTATTTGTGAAGGGAACGCTCCAAATGGTGTTACTTTAATGACGGATGAAAAGGAACTGAAGGAGTAGCAGCTTTGGCATTCAGGAACATTAATGTAGAGAAAGAGAAGGTGAGAATTTTCTGTACCAGGTTTTTTATAGATATGAGACTTATGTGTGCAATGCACAGAGACAACGAAGAAGAAGCATTGAGTTGCCAAGTTCTCACTGATGGGTATATCTTAGCTAGGCCTAACTATTTGATTTAAACTAAAGAATTAAAATTACATACCCAAGGGATTGACCTTTCAGGCTTTGGAACAGTTAATAATACGTAGTTTTATTCAAGGATATAGCTGTGTTAGTCTGTAGAATCAGTATGTGGAGAGATCTTGGAGCACCTTTGAGACTAAATGAAAGAAAGAAGTTGCCAAAGCTCCTGCTGCCAACTTCTTTATTTCAGTTAGTCTCAAAGGTGCGACAAGATCTCTCTACATCGTTTTATGTTCTATAAGATGAGATTTCAGAATAATTCAAAGCTAGTAAACTTCAAAATGTAAGATTTCACAGTCACTCTCATTTTGCCAATGACCTCTTTTTTAAAATATCATGGCTTCGTGGACCCAGTTTTGGTTCAGCTCAAATACTAACCACTGGACGACATCTGCAGTAAGTTCAAGCTGATGTCAACATGCTTCCGATGCGTAGGTGGGGCATGTGCTAGAGAACATGTTTTCCACGTCAAAGAGCACAGGTTCAGTCCTAGAAGGTATTTTAGGGAGGGGTAGGAATGTCCCTCTCTGAAACCCAGAGAGCTGACGTTGCTGGACCGTGTTGTCAATAGTGAGCTAGATGTACAGTATTAATAGTCTAACCTTGGTGTAAGATAAATTGGTTACTCTCCATTCACTCTGTACTTAAAACCCCTATTTGTAACAGGCGCACTTGAATAGTATGGTATTAACAAACACCTCATCTCAATGGGGACAGTCAGTCTACTCTTGAGTAAAAGTGTAAATGAAGATCACCACCACTGAAATTAATGGTAAAATAAAAGAGCGCACATTGCGCCAAAACACACTGCAGAAATAATCCAGTTTGAGATCACTTTAACTGCCCAGGTTCAGTGCTAGGGAATCCTGGGAACTGTAGTGGGACATTGAACTTTCTCCATCAGAGAGCTCTGGTGCCACAACGAACTACAGTTCCCAGAATTCCTCAGCACTGAGCCAGGGCAGTTAAAGCGGTCTCAAACTGGATTATTTCTGCAGTGCGTTTTGGCTCAGAGTTGCCTCCATGCTGAATAGGCCACTGGATTGGGGATTATAATACTTTATGTATTACCGCTGTGTATAGCAATTTCAAGTGTTCAAAGTGCTTCGTATGCATTATCTAATATTGTAACCCTTACAACAGATCTGTAAGTTACCTTAGTACTATTATCCCCCCATATTGCATACTGAATGAAGCTGAGAGAAACTGTCTCAGTCTTTTAGCTGCTGCTAAGCACAAAATAGTAAACTGCACATCAGAGTTAAATACAATAACAAAATCAGACAAGATTTGCATTCATGTAAGTTGTTGCCCTTTGGAATATATATGTGTGTGTGTGTGTTAGGTTATGGGCTGGCTTACTTGCGTATTCAAATCACTGCTTACAGCTGGACTAGTTTGTACCTTGAAGCAGAGCTTGGGCTAACATCTCCATTTACTATACCTAAAGCAGTGTTATTTTTGCACTTTAATGCACAGTCAGTTCCGATTAGTGTGACCCAGGCTACAACCTGTCACCAAGGGTTAATTTGCACAGCAGATACACATGGTCCTGTGTGGGCACCACAGCAAAGAAGTGGAAGCATAAGACACGTGTCTGGAAAGGGCACGAACTTCCCTACAGGACATTTCTGCTTGCACTGACAGAAGGAAGTCGGGTCTCCAAGATACACAAGAACTGAGTTGTTCCACCACTGTCCATTCTGTTCATGGGGACAGGCAATTAGTCACAGCCTTGCGAAGTTGTAATATGTGCAGATTGCAATGACTGAATGCACCACAGGAACATATCCAGTCCCCACTGGGTGCCATACAAATACTCTGACAATCACATCCCAGTGACTTCTCATTGTGCCAGCCATGCTTGTATTTCTAGATCTGAGACAGGGACATAATAATAATAATAATTTTTATTTTTATCTCGCCTCTCCCTCAATATCGAGGTGGCTTACAATACGATTAAAACAGTATAAAATACATCATACACGATAAAATACCCATTGATCCCCCCTCCCAACACAACACCCTAATAAAATACCCTTAAAAATAAAGAAGTCAAACAGTCTCAACACAGTTTGCGGTGAGGAGAGGAGAGTTTCTATATAATCATATCCTTGGGAGACCAGGTGGGAAAAGAGTTAAATTATAGTATTTACAATGTGAAAAACTCACAAAAAACTATAGTATTTACATTGACCCATGGATAAGTCGAGCTATGTTTTTGGGGTCAATTTTCTAGACCTATACATGAGTACAGTTGGCCCTCCCTATCCATGGATTTTTTATCCATGGATTCAAGCATCCATGGCTTGAAAATACTCCAAAAAAGCATAAGTTCCAAATAGCAAACCTTGATTTTCCATTTTATATAAGGGACACCATTTTACTATGCCATTGTATTTAATGGGACTTGAGCATCCACGGATTTCGGTATCCATAGGGGAGTCTGGAACCAAACCCCAGCGGATAACAAGGGCCCGTTGTATATACAGTATTTACTTATTTATTTTTATGTTGCCATCTGGCTGGTTTTAGATCAGTGCTTCATTTGCTTCAATTCTCCTATCGTTTATGTATAGATTTATTGATGTTTTTGAGCTGCCTCAGAACCAAGAGGCAAGATATATTTTACATATCTGTACAATACCTTTATTTATTTGCATCTAGGAGGTTCTGTTACTAACAGTTAGAACAAAATTAACTGGGGACACTTGAACGCCTGACAAATTTATTACGATATGAAGCAGTCACAAGTAAAGCTGAATTTTCTGTTTGAAACAGATACATCTCAGGTCACCTCCAACGGTGTCAGGGCCCTTCAAGAAACAGCTTCGGCTCTCAAGAGGCCACTGAATTTTTGTTGTTGTTAAAGAACACAAGGAAAAAGACCTTAGAGTGCCCTGAAGCTGTTATAAAACTCCTCACTTTATTGAGTACAGCTGATATGGATTGGCTTTTTGGAGCTATGAGTACAATGGCACATGGGTCAATTTGACCCACATTGCAGCCCAGATGTGTGAAAGTACTCTTTGTGAAGACTTTTCTAGGAATACTCGGTGGATTAATTCTTCTGTAATTGCAGCGCTTGTTGAAAGAATGACTAATTCTGTAGCCCTTTTGCTCTTCCTCGACATAAATCTTGCTAAATACTGTACGTCGGGTGTGCAATACATTCATCCTTACCTGCAAATCATTCTTCAAATATTTCCGTCGATACCTCATGCCTTCATCTTTTAAAATACTGACGAGAGATGCTATTTTTTTTAAAGAAAGGAAAACACCAACTAGCTATTTTTAGATCAGGAAAGGTCATAGTAGACCAGCTGTTTGAAATATTGAAGAACATATAAAATGTTACAGCAGCCGTTGCAATAACAACTTTATAAACCTCAGATAGGCCTTTTGACTGCTAGGTGCCAAACGTGAATATTTACTTGCTTAGATGACAATATTTTGCAATACACTCGTCCCTCCACGTTTGCGGCTTTGACTTTTGCGGATTTGATTATTCATGGACTTTATTAAATATGTTCTGTCTAGGAATCTAGATGCTGATGTGATGTCAAAGCCTTTCACGGATGGAATCCATAGTTTTTTTGTGGGGTTTTCAGGATATGTGGCCATATTTTGGAAGAGTTTATTCCCGATGTTTCGGCAGCATCTGTGGCTGGCATCTTCAGAGAATGCTGGCATAGAAGTGAATGGGATATATATGTAATGTGTGAACCTTGGTATATATACCTCACTCTCTTCCATGCCAGCATTCTCTGAAAATGCCAATCACAGATGCTGGCGAAATGTCAGGAACAAACTCTTCCAAAACATAGCCAAGTAGCCCGAAAAACTCACAAAAAACGTATTAATATTTTTGGTTAGCTGCCCTGAGAACTTTTAAATGGGGTGGGGTATAAATATTTTTGAGAGTCAATGTAGCGTGAAGGTTTGCGCATAGGACTAGGACTCTGGAGATCAATGTTCAGTTCCCTGATCAGCCATGAATACCCACTGAGTGATTTTGGGTGAGTCACACACTCTCAACCCCAGAAAAACCCTTGATAGGTTCACCTTCACGTTGTCATAAGTCGGGCATGACTTCAAGGCACGCCACAACAATACATGTTTTAATTAATAAATACATTATAAATACTGGCAGATGGTGAGTTAAGCTCTTGCCCAGAATCAGTTCAGCCCTTGGTTTTGGAAACAGAGAGCATAGCTATACCCTGGGCAGGAAGAATACTAAATATTAAGAAAATACTAAACTTATTATCCTCTCCTCCATAAAACTAAACAAATGATAAAGACTGAGCTATACATTTTGGGCACTGCTGAACATTGACAGTAATTGATGGTCACTTCAGTGCTCATAACAGACTAAATTCCCTCCTGAAAACCAACGGCATTCAGTAAGGGATGCATGAATGAAATTCAGAACAGCTGCCCCCATTATTTCTGAATGCTTGATTTCACACTGGATCCTATCTGTAAATTAGTTGACAGAGGCGTAAAAATATACAGTACCCTGGGAACTCCCTAAAAATACCCTTGTAGCATTTAATATGTTCTTCTTGTTAGCTGCCCTTGAGTCAGCTCCGACTCATGGTGACCCTATGGATGAGACAACTCCAAGAATCCTTATCCTCCTCTGCTTTGCTCAGATCCTGCAAGCCCTTGCCCAAAACTCGACTGATCAGGTCTGTCCATCTGGTTTATGGTCTTCCTCTCTTTCTTCTACCTTCCACCTTTCCTAACATTAATGTTTTTTCTAGCAATCCATGCCTTCTCATGATATGGACAAAGTACGATTGTCTCAGCTTGATCATTTTAGCTTCCAAGAACCCATTTCTTTGTCTCCTTGGCTGTCCATGGGATCCTAAGTACTCTTCTCCAGCACCACATTTCAAATGAGTTGGTTTTCTTTCTGTCTGCTTCCTTCAATATCCATCTCTCGCATCCATCCATCCATGGTCATTGGGAATACGATGGCCTGAACGATTCTGTTGTATGTCTTTGCTCTTCAGTATCTTTTCCAGTTCTTTCATAGCTGCCCTTCCCATTCCTAGTCTTCCTCTTCTTTCTTGACTGCAGTCTCCATTCTGGTCAATGTCTGGTCCTAGATATGGGAATTCTTTAACTATATCAAGTTCCTCATTGTCTAGATTGAAGGATCTTTATAGTCAGATGGTATGGACAGCCATAGAAATGTAAAACTTGTGGATTCACTCCATGCATCTGAGGAAGCAGGCCAAGTCTACCAAAGCTTAGGCTACAAATTGTTTTGCACGGTTAGTCTTAAAAGTGCTACGCAAGATCCCTTTGCATACTAACCCTTTAGGGGAATGTAGCAGAGCAAATACAAAGTGATATGGTCAGACTGGATTGTTTCTGCTTTGGACTGCTCTTTCTGGGTTTTGTGGAATTGTTTTTTTGCTTTTAGACATAGGAGTTTATCACACGGGGACAATAGGATGTGTAAACGGGGTTTATCCTATGAAAATCTTGCATTCATTGTTAAGATTTTCACACAACATCATGAATAAAGTATCATTATCCCCGGAATATCCCGCAAAAATCGCACAATTGCACTAAAGGTTTTCACACTGCGTGGCGATCAAAATCAAAATGAAAGATTATTGATCAAAGAGCCATTAACCCAGGAATAATCACTCAATAAATAGCAACAAATAATTCACCGGAAAATCCCATGAATGATTTGTTGCTGTTCAGTGCCTGGTTATTCCCTGGTTATTCCTGGGATAATGACCACTGTGTATGAAAATCTTAATTGCAATTTAATAGTCACTGTGCGATTTTCCTCCATGTGATAAACTCCATAGGGAATGATTTTAGATAGGTGTTTAAAATATATATATATATATATATATATTAAAGTTTGCCCTCCATGTTTGCGGCTTTGACTTTTGTGGATTTGATTATCTGCGGTTTGGATTAGTATGTTCTCTCTCTAGGAATCTCTAGGTCCTCCAGCGCAACTCTGCCAGAAGTTGACCATAGAGTTGTGCTGGAGGACTTAGACGTTCCTAGACAACACACTTCTCTAGGCATTTGTAGGTCCTCCAGCGCCATTCTTTGATCAACCTCTGGCAGATGTTGACCATAGAGTTGCATTGGAGAACCTGGAAATTCCTAGAGAGGTATTCTCATAGGTGAAAAGAATAATGTTCTTTTATTTCCAGTTATTCCACATTCACGGAGGTCCTTCACTCCATAAAAGAGGAGGGACCACTGTATGTTCTTGAGATATTGCTGCTTTAAATTTGCAAGCTGTATTTAATTATATTATTTGATTCTCATGTCTATATTAATCTGTAAACCACTCCGGATGCTTTCGGGGTGGCACTGGAAGAAGCAACCTAACAACCCACACTCTGACAATATTCATCAAGCTTTAATTATAAAGCAACATATTGTAACTAATTTAACCAAATCGCTTCAAAGTAAAGTTTTTTGCACATTAATTCATGGCATAAAGCAATGGAGAAATGATTAAATATTCTCCGAATGAAACGATGCTTGAGGATACACGAAGGAAACAGTAACAATGAATACGTTATCAGGTTCGTTTAATTTTTTTAACAACGATAATGATGATGTAACTTCGTATTAAGTTAATTTGTTCTACTTAGCTTGGAGCTTACCTTGTAGAAAATGGGTATTTTTTACTCCCGTGGTGTAATCTTTCCCAAACATCCACAGGACAATCTGCTAAATCAATGTAATCTCTAATCTCTATCATCTAATCTTGCAGCTGCTCTCCTTCTCTCTGGTTATATAATCTGCTTGCTCTGCCTATATGAACAGACAGACAACATTGGATCATTCAGGAACGATTTAAAGCTTCTGCGTTGTGATGATAATAATAATAATAATAATAATAATAATAATAATAATCCCACTCACATTTATCAGTAATATCTGGTCAGGCTCTGAAACCTGCATTTAATTTGCAGAAAACAGAGTCAAATTGCAGCATGCATTTATTTTGCTGTGTGTTAAAAGGAAAGGATACAATCTCTGATAATGGTCCAAAACACACTGCAGAAATAATCCAGTTTGAGACCGCTTTAACTGCCCTGGATCTGTGCTAGGGAATCTTGGGAATTGTAGTTTATTGTGGGCCCAGAGCTCTGTGGCAGAGAAGGCTCAATGTCTTGGAAAACTACAGTTCCCAGAATCCCCTAACATTGAGCCAGGGCAGTTAAAGCCGTCTCAAACTGGGTTATTTCTGCAGTGTGTTTTGGACCTATGGCTCCATCCTACAGTTAATTCATTTAATGCATTTCTTTATTCATAGATTTGAGTAATATTTTCTCTCTAGGCATTCCTAGATCCTCTAGCACAACTTTGTTGGACGTTGACCATAGAGTTGCAATGGAAGACCTAGATATTCCTAGAGATAATCCAGTTTGACATTGCTTGAACTGGCCTTGCTCCATGCTATGGAATTCTGGGAATTGTAGTTGGTTGTGGCCCACCTTAAAAACCAGCGTGATGAACAACACATCCCAGAATCCCTCAGGAATGCGCCATGGCGGTTAAAGTGATGTCAAACTGGATTATTTCTGCAGTGCGGATGGAGCCATGGATGAACTGGCTAAAGAGGAAACCATCAGAAGCAACAGAAAAATAATAGAGATGTTTTTTGTAAAAACAAGTTGGAGCAAATAAGCAACACTACAAAACTTAAATAGATAGAAAAGATAATGATGTCAAGAATAGAATTAATAATAATATATACTGAAATTACATATGAAAGATAGACAGGAACAGAAGCAGAGAAAGTTATGCAACTCGGAGTAACAAAAGGAAGAATAATTAAGACTGTGGGTTACAGTATCTTTTCTGCATATATATAGATATATAGATATATAATTATGTATGAAGAGTAGTATCAGAAATGGATGCAACTTCCTAGTAATTTGCATTGTGTCAAATGATACAGTTTTAATTTTCGAGACAAACTCTTCTCATTGAAACAACTCCAGATTGTTGCAATTTCAGAATGAATTAGAAAGAGGTAATAAGCCATTAGAAACAGAAACCAACAGTGTTTCTTTTATTATAATTGATTCTTTTATTTTTTAAAAATAAAAATAAAGATTTAAAAGAAATACCGCCAATAGTTTAATTCCATTCATATATATATATATATATATATGGCCATCTTTTGTGAGGTGCTTTGATTGTGAGTTCCTGCATGGCAGAAAAGGGTTGGACTGGATAGCCTTCATCGGAGTTTATCACATTGGGGCTAATTTCGGCATTAAAGAGAGATTAAAGTGCATTTAAAGCATCCCGCAAATAAAGCAAAAATGGTACAGTAATTGCGCAAATGATTATCACACGTAATTGCGCAAATAAAGCAATTTTGCTAAATGCATCACCACTGGAATCCCGAAGGTAAAAAGATGCGCATTAATGCTTCTTTGTCACCACTTTAATGGCGGGTTATTTGTGTGTGAAATCGTTCTGCGTAATTGTGCTATTTTCCCGGGACATTCGCGGGATAAACACTTGGTCACCTTCGTTTGTCTGGAAACTATGTCTTATGAGGAGTAACTTAGGGAGCTGGGTATGTCTAGCTTGGAGAAGAGAAGGTTAAGGGGTGACATGATAGCCCTGATTGAATATTTGAATATACAGTAATGTCATATTGAGGAGGGAAGCAAGCTTGTTTTCTGCTTCTCCAGAGACTAGGACCTGGAACAATGGATGCAAGCTCCAGGAAAAGAGATTTCACTTAAACATTAGGAGGAGCTTCCTGGTAGTAAAGAGCTGTTTGATAGTGGAATGTATCATAGTGGAGCGGATGGAGTCTCCTTCTTTGGAGGCCTTCAAGCAGAAGCTGGATGGCCATCTGTCAGGCCTGCTTTGATGGAGAGTTCCTGCATGGCACCACAATTTTGAAACTAAGATGGTGAAAGGTCTGGATGCCATGCCTTATGAGGAGAGACTTAGGGAGCTGGGTGTATGCTTATCCTGGAGTAGAGACAGTTAAGGAGTGACATGACAGTTGTGTTCAAATACTCGAAGAGGTGTCATACTGAGGAGGGAGCGAGCTTGTTTTCTGCTCCTCCAGAGAATAATGGAGCAATGGGTTCAAGCTACAGGAAAAGAGATTCCGCCTCAACGTTAGGTGGAACTTCCTGATAGTAAAGAGCTATTTGATAGTGGGATATATAATCTTGGAGTGTGGTGGAGTCTCCTTCCTTGGAGATCTTTAAACAGAGGCTGGAGGGCCATCTTTTGTGAGGTGCTTTGACTGTGAGTTCCTGCATGGCAGGAGTCAGGACAGGGCTTAGACTGGGGGGCCTTTGAGGCTCCCTCAGCTATTCCTCCGCCCCGCCCCCTTTGCCTTTATTATCATTATTATTAGTCTTGCTTTCTGACTCTGGCCCCGCCCACTCCGCCTATCCCGCCCCCCCTCCTTCAACCGTACTATTACTACAAACTCCTGGATCCCTCGCCCCTGATTGGTTCACGGGGCCCCGCCACGTGACTCCCCCTCGCTCCTTCCCTTCCTCCCTCCCCTCAGCCCTCTCTGCCGCGGGTTTGTTTCCAAGGCAACCGGGGGAGGAGCTCGCGCTCTCGCCTCAGAGAGAGGAGCCAAAGGAACGGGGGGGAGGGGGTGCGCGAGCGCGCGCCCTCGCTCCCGAGGGGACCGTAGTGCGCACGCGCAGTAGCGTAGTTAGTTACATGTATGTCTCCATGTACTGTACACATATACATATATGCACACACACAAAACCTCATACTAGGATATATCAGTCTATCTATTGGGATATATGTATATATACTGGGAGATATATAAATATATATATATATATATATGTGTGTGTGTGTGTGCACTTGCACACTCTCCCTCATACTGGGATATTGTATATTGGGATACATATGTATACACACACAAACACACACACATATACAGTACTGGGGTGTATATAGCATATATGCTGGGGGAGATATATGTGTGTACATGTGTATATGTATATATGTGTGTGTATTGCACACTTCCTCATACTGGGATATTGTATATTGGGATATATATGTATAAACACACAAACACACACACACACACACACACATATACTGGGGTGTATATAGCATATATGCTGGGAGAGATATATGTGTATATGTATATATGTGTGTGTATTGCACACTCTTCCTCATGCTGGGTTGTGTGTGTGTGTGTGTAGTGGCTTCAGTGTTGGACCAGAGACTCCAGAGACCAGGGTTCGAATCCCGCCTTCAGCCGTGCAATTAAGCCACACTCTCTCAGCCTCAGAGGGAGGCCAAAAGGCACCCCCAAAACCAAACCAAAACACCCCTACCCTAGTCTGAACCAACTCATGGGGATGGGAGAAGGCGCACCACAACACACAACACACACCCCTCCCTCCCTCCCTGGGTGACTTGGGGCGAGTAGTCACACTCTCTCAGCCTCAAAGGGGGGAGGCTAAGGGCCAAAATCACGTGAAGCAACTTGGCCCAGAATAAAGCCAGAGGCACACAACAACAACACACAACAACAACAACAAGGTGAAAAGAGGAGAGCAGAGAAAAGCAAAGCGCGCTCCCGATGGGACCCTTGAGGCGTCGGGAGCGCGCACGGCCTCCCTCCTTTGCCTTGTCCCTTCTCTTTGCACGCGCACGCGCGCCCCCGTCTGATCCTCTCCTCCTCCTCCTCTTCTTCTTGCAGCATCTCTCTCTCTCTCTCTCTCTCTGCATCTTGGGTCAGGATCCTGTGCAGCAGAAGCAGCAGCAGCAGCAGGTATGTGCTTCTCTCTCCTCCATCCTTCCTTCTTTCCTTCTTTTGCTTTTGCACCTCTTCCTCCTTCTCCATCTCTCTCTCTCTCTTTCCCAGCCCCCCTCTCTCTATTTCTCTCTCTCTTTCTCTGCAAAGGCGCACGTGCTTCACCTGCTGCAATGGGGAAAGGGAAGGGAAAGGAAGGGAAGGGGGTCCCAGCCCTATCCATCCAAACCCCTAGTTTCCCTCCTCCTGAGCCTGGCAGCAATGCCAATATTTTATATGTTATATTATTTTATTTTAGCTTGGTGTTGGAGGTTGGGAGGAATGAAGAGGAGGAGGAGGAGGAGGAGGAGGAGGAAAAGCAATGGTGCCCAGATGCCACACAGGCAAACCTTTTCTCCCCCCCCCCACCTCCTTTCCAGATTTATTTTGTGGTGTGTGGTTGTGTATCAGGGGAAGTCCCTCTCTGGCTACTGGGAGCAGGTCTCCCCTGTCCTAAAAGCAAGGGGCAGTCCTCGCAAAGGGGCAATGGGCAACTCTTGGGCCAAGGAACAGTCCTTGCAATGAGCAACCCTTATGCCAAAGAGCAGTCCTTGCAATGGGCAATGGGCAACCCTTGTGCCAAGGGGTGATTCTTGCAATGGGCACCCCTTGTGCCAAGCAACAATCCTAGCAATGGGCAATCTTTCCCATAGGCAAGGGGCAACCCTTGTGCCAAGAAACAATCCTGTCAGTGGGCAATGGGCAACCTTCGCAATAAGCAGTGGTCAACCCTTGTGACCAGGAGCAGTCCTTGCAATGAGCAATGAGCATCCCTTGTGTCAAGGGGCTATCCTTGCAATGCACAATCCTTGTGCCATGGAGCAATCCTTGCAATGAGCAATGGTCAACCCTTATGCCAAAGAGCAGTCCGGGCAATGAGCAACCCTTGTGCCAAGGGGTAATTATTGCAATGGGCACCCCTTGTGCCAAGCAACAATCCTGGCAATGGGCAGTCTTTCCCATAGGCAAGGAGCAACCCTTGTGCCAAACAGCACGCCTTGCAATGAGCAGTAGGCAATGGGCAACCCTTGTGCCAAGAAACAATCCTGTCAATGGGCAACCTTCACAATAGGCAGTGGTCAACCCTTGTGCCCAGGAGCAGTCCTTGCAAATGGGCAATGGGCAACCTTTGTGCCAAGGGGCTATCCTTGCAATGCACAATCCTTGTTCCAAGGACCAATCCTTGCAATGGCCAGTGGGTAGTCCTGGTGCCCAGGAGCAGTCCTTGCAATGAGCAATAGGCAATGGGCAACCCTTGTGCCAAGCAACAGTCCTTACAATGAGCAATGAGCAGTCCTTGCAGTATGGGCAGCCCTTGTGCCAAGGAGTGATCTTTGCAAATGGGCAGTCCTTGTGCCAAGGAGCAGTCCTTGCAGTGGGCAATCCTTGCAAATGGGCAGTCCGTATGCCAAGGAACAGTGCTTACAATGTGCAGCCCTGGTGCCAAGGATCAGTCCTTGCAATGGGCAGTCTTTGTGCCACAGAGCAGTCCATGCAATGGGCAATCCTGGTGCTAAGAGGCAATCCTTCCAATGTGCAGTCCTGGTGCCAAGGAACAATCCTTGCAATGGGCAATCCTGGTGCCAAGGGGCAATCCTTGCAATGGGCAATCCTGGTGCCAAGGAGCCAGGCATTCCTCACTGCAGAGGAGAAAGGGAGGGTAAGTGGTTGGGGGATCCTCTGCTGAGGAGGAGGAGGAGGAGAGCATCCCTTTCCCAAAAGGCTAGGAAAAGGAGCATTTTCCCCATGAAGGGGGTTGCATTAAAGGGAGCTCCAGTGCCCCCCCTCCCTTGAAGAGGTCTCTGGGGCTCTTTTCAGCTATTTATTATTCAGTCAGCTTGCCTACAAAGTGTTAACATACAGTGCCTCATGTAAGAACAGTGTAAGAAAAGCACAACATGGAAAAAAAATAAAACAATCTTGCCCAGAAAGGATTTGGTGAAACACATTAAATATGGACAATAAGTGTGATTCCATGAGAGCATCCCCCGATCAGTCGACAGCCATATCAGCATTTAATTTATGATTATTACTCTTATCTAAATGGGTGACATTTCTCAAAGGCAAGGGATTCCCCATTGCCTCCTTCCGACCAGGAGACTGTTCAGATGTGGCGTTCTTTCTGGCAAGAAGCAGATCATGCAACACCTCCCTCTCCACAAGTCAAGCTGCAGAGGATCCAAATTAAGGGAGCAGAACTCTTTTTTCTGTTCAGATTCCTGTGACAGAGAGCGGCACAGGTTTATATCTTTCTCCCTTCCATTGCCACCATGGTGATCATAAGCTCTAAGGGTTTCCGTAACATCCCCCCTTGTTGTTGTTTTTCCCTATGGAGAGGGCACATTTTGCATGATTTGTGTGTCCCCAAGGGAGACTGTTTTCTCCTCCTTCGTCTTTAGGTCTCTCTTGCCAGATTGCACATCTTGCCACAGCGGGGAAAGGGGAGGAGTGCATGGCTTTATGGATCAGTTGCCCGCAAAGGGAAGGTGCTGCTGAGGTATCCTTTGGCAAAGTGTTGGAGTCGGCATCCCTCTCCGCATGTCGAGATGGTGAGAGCTCCTCTCTGCATTCCCTACGCTCCAGAAACAGAAATCTGGGATTTGGCATCTTGTCAGGTTGATAGAGTTGGGTACGTGACCAGCAGTCTTTGGCTTTTGCGCTGTGAAAAGCATGTTGTGGAAGAACTAGCAAGGAGTTCATGCGTGATTTTTCCTCTCGAATAATGCATGGGAAAGATTCGGGTTATTTTTTTTGGTAGTCTAGTAGTGTGTGCATTTTCTTCTGTGTGATCCCATAGATGACAAGTTATTTTTTAGTAATCCATTGTGTGAATTGTCTTCCGGAAGTATGCACGGGATCCTATAGATGACAAGTTATTATTTTTGTAGTCCAGTGTGTGAATTTTTCTCTGGAAGTGTTCGTGGAAAGGATCCCATGGACGACAGGTTATTTATTTTGTAATCGATTGTGTGAATTTTCCTCTGGAAGTGTCCATGGAAAGGATCCAGTGGATGACGAGTTATTTTTTTAGTAAACCATTGTGTGAATTTTCTTCTGGATGTATGCGTGGAAAGAATCGCATAGATGACAGATTATTTATTTTGAAATCCAGTATAGTTTGCATCTTAAAGTTTGGATCACTTTATGGGGTTAGGATTTTGGGGTGAGTAGACAGGGCCTTTTGCATATAAAACAAAGGATGTTGATATCATTAAGTAGTGAAATATTGCCCATATTGTTTTTGCTCATGGTTTGTCAAAGAAAGGGGTGAAAAATAAAACATCAATATTCACTATATCAGAAGGCAACATAGATTGTTTTGAAGGTTTCCCTGTTGGGTTCGAAAACTGCAAGTATCCATTCCTTGCCAGACTGAATGCCCATGAAACTAATAAGGGAGCATATATTAAAGTCTTTAGTTTAAAACAGTACCTTTTGGAGTACAGCTCTCTTTTTCTTCCAAAGGGATGACTAAGGGCATTTCTGCAAACTGGCAGTGTAATAAATGTGCATCGCTGTGCACTTGTTGCATGTGGAGAGCCTTGTCAAAGTGAATGGGAACTCCTCATCATTGTTCTCGTCTTTTTAAAGCCTTTCTAGGCAGTTTTGAAATCATGGCTTCATATTTAATGCTGCACATACCTAAAATGTCGATGCTAGTGATACTTTGGCCAACATTAATAAAGGCTGGTTTTCGAAGGCCAGATTTATGATGAGATATTTCTTGCTGTTAAAGTAGGAATCAAAGGACGATTCTTTGCCTCTCTGGTTTATGCATTGTGGGTCCAAAACACACTGCAGAGGCTGCTTTAACTGTCCTGGCTCAATGCTAGGGAATTTGGGGAACTGTAGTATTGTGAGACATTTAACCTTCTCTGCCAGAGAGCGCTCTGGTGCCACAATAAACTACCGTTCCCAGAATTCCCTAGCACTGAGCCAGGGCAGTTAAAGTGGTCTCAAAGTGGATTATTTCTGCAGTGTGTTTAGGACCATAGTCAAGATGGTATTATTGTACCGGTTAATCTGCAGTTAATCCCCCCAGGTAACAATTTAGTCATATTATTGAAGGGAGAAGTATGAGCAAATTTTAGGAGTAGTTACTGCATAATGAAAACTGGATTATTTCTCCAGTGTGTTTTGGACCATAGTCTGGGTTTAAAAGAAGGGAAGAAACTGAGGATGAAAAGGCCTACCATGCAATGGCTTTTGCACAAGTCTTCTACTCCTAAACAAGATGCTGTTTCCCAGGTAAGTGGATAAGGCTTTTGAACATCTTAGATATATGTTATTTTAGCTAAGCTTCACAGGTAAGTGTAGCACATGTACCTCCATGTCTCTGCACATGGCCAGTGGGTCTGGCAAGTGCCTTGCCCTAAGCAAATGCCTAACTGCAGCAAAATAACATTAAATCTGTGGCTGTTAAAGGAGTTAATTATAGATCAGTCTTGTCAGCAGTTCTGTGTCATTTATTTCATTATGCAGTAACTTGTCCTAAAATGTGCTCCTAGTTCTCCCTCCAATAATATGACTAGGTTAATAAATAAATAATAATAATAATTATCACTTGGGGGAATAATTGCAGATTAACGGGTAGAAAAAAATACCATCTTGACTATGAGATCTTAGTTCAGAGATGCTTCTATATTTATAGATTAAAAATGCCAGAGCAGCCATCTGATTAGTAAATCCCTTTGTATGAGAATAACACTCCCCCAGAGGAATTTGCTTTTTAGTATATTATATTTGTAAACACGTTATTCATACTTCAGTTGCAAAATAGGGTAAGGAGTTCAGTGAGTGTAAAGGTTCATTATTTGTCACAATTTAATAGCATGAGACATCCGAGTGCACAAAAAATATATTAATTTTGCGGGAGTGTGGCGGATAGTACAGTGAAAGGTGGGCAGAATGTCTTTTTGGTTGTCAGGATAGTTTCAAACAAGAGTTCAGGTGACATCTGCCCATTCCTGTGTTTTGTGGAGGGTTGTGAAGTGTGTGTGTGTGCGTTTGAGAGAGAGAGCATGTATGCATGCATCCATGTGAAAGATTACTTTGGGGGGAAAGAATCCCCATTGGCATGGCTGCATCAAGGAGGATGTAGCTGTTTTTTCTGTGTGTGTGTGTGTGTGTGTGTATGCATTTCTGCATGAATTGTAGCTCTATCTGCAATTGTAGCTCTACTCGTCTTCAGACCTTGTATCTTCCAGGCTGGTGATAGTGAATAAATGTTAAATGGCAGCATAAAGCAAGGTTGAAGCAAGCTCTTAACTGGTTGCTAAGTGACTACGATGTATAACAAGCCAACAGAAAACTGCCTATATATTTCTGTCACTAGTATATAGAAGTATATATATTATAGTGTATGTAGGCTTGCACACACATATATGTATATAGACACACCCATGCCTTTCTACTAATTCATTCAAGGAAGCTCACATTTAACACAGATGGTATTAAAGTAGTGGCTCTCAACCCTTGGTTTTCCAGAAGGTCTGGATTTCAGTTTCCAGATGCTCTATCCAGCATGACTAGTGGTGAGAGATTCTGGGAGCTGAGGTCCAAAACCTATGGCAGTCCAGAAACCGAGAACCACTGCATTCAAGAGACGAGTAGGAAAATAAAGTCAAGTGCCAAAGGAAAGAAAAGGGTCTGGTCTCAGCTCAACTGTCTCGCCTTAGTTTTAGCAAGGTGCATGGTAGGCCTTTCCATTATCTCCTCCCTCTCAGATATAAGCAAATGAAATGGTTGTTGGGAGATATTATAATATACAGTCACCCCTCCTAACTCACAGATCTGAGATCTGCCTCCTTGAATATGCGCAGAGGGGTGACCTCTGCTATTTATAATGGCGCGAGTGCATGAGGGCACACCCCATTTAAGCTTTTGGGGCTTGAATAAGTGCGAGTCTCCATTTTCGTGGAGGGGGTTCCAGAACGGATCCCCCGCAAAAAAGATCAACTGAATACATACTTACAGATAAAAGCCAACAATGGTATTGCGACTAAAGAGAAGGAATGACAGTGTGCATCACAAAAGGTTGATAGATATTATTAATTGCTGTACATTTATAGCCTACTTTTCTTCCACCGTGAAACTAAAGGCAACAGGAATGGGGAATATGTGACCCTTCAGGGTGTTGTTGGACTGCCATTCTCATCAGTCTTAGCCAGCATAGCCAATACAATGGGAACTGCAGTCTAACAAGATATGGAAGACCATGCGTTCCCCATTCCTGGTGTATAGGGGCTCTTAGTGTCATGGGCCAGGAACTGCAGGACTGGGACCTGGAGGAAGAGGCTGATGAGGAGGCTGAGGAAGGGACCCAGGCAAGTCTTCCAGAGAGGGAACAACCTGCAGCAATCCCTGTTGCAGAACCTCAGCCAGTTTATCCTGTGGAATTGCAGCCTCAACCAGCAGGACAAGGACATGTCTCACCTGTAGCTGATGTGGCAGAGGACACAGCTGGGGTCTTAAGTCCTCAATCAAGAGGGAAAGAGAAGCTTTTACTGCAAAGACACTCAGCCAGGCTGCAGGCCAAGCAGCAACAAGCCAGCTGTGATTAGAATCAGGTGGTGCCAGGCTATTTCAGAGCTGAATTTGGTTCAGACAGGTGCTGGAAGCAACTTGTCTCTTTCCTGACTAGCATGCCTGATACCTGTTTCCAGACTCCTGCATTTCCTACTTCAGACTTCTTCAACCCTTTGATGGTGTTGACTTTGATTCCTGTTGCCTTCCTTGACTTGGACTGCTTGGCCAATGCCTTTCTCTTAATGGACTTTCACAGGCAAGGACACTTTCTAGCTGCTTGCAATTCCCTGCCTCTGCCTGCATTATCTGTTGGCAGTTCCCTCCCCACCAGCCTGTGTGAGTGTTTGGTGAACTGGGATGCTTAGGACCTGTCTGCATGTCCCAAACCCCAGTTTTGGTGCAAGCAGTCCAGACGATGCCTGGCATGCTTTACACCATAACCAGGATATAACACCCTTAAAATGGTTTTTAAAACATATCTGTCACTCCAGACCTTCTAGTAGGATCCAGAGACCTCCATTCCCACACCATGCTGAGTTTGCCTCCCTTTGGACTTGCTGTCTTGCTGGGCTGCCCAGCAGGTCTGCTGCCACGAGTTGCTCACTTCTGAACTCAAAAGTGAGCAACTCACGTTAGATGTGCCAAGTGGCTCAGCATGACACTCATTCAAACAGCCGTGGTGGCATAGGAATAAGAGGGCCAGGTAATGGGGTCAAGACTGCAGTTGCTGGACCAGGATACTTAAAGCTGTCCCTGGAGTATCCTGTCGGAAGACTATTGTAGGCCCTGTCTGCATGCAAAGGATACTCCAGGGACAGCTTTAAGTATCTATGCCCATACTAGATCCAGACCTACCGGCATGGTTGCTGCAACATTTGCCTCCAAACAAAGATATGTCTCTTTATTGTCCAGCATGAAGTGAGTGGCATGGCCTTCTCCTAAGTCAGCTGCTTGTGTCAAAGTTAGTGGCAAACTCTGATGCTGGCATAATAATGGGGGAATGTCTGAGTTGTCGCATTACAGAATGAAGCTGTGTCTTAGTAGTTAGTTATTGCAGCTATATGCTGTAACTTTATAATACTGTATATTTGAAACAGTTTTAATCGATGATTAACTATGTTTTGATAAATCAAGAAGCAGATTTTATTCCAATTTTGTTAGTATATAAATATATTTATAAAAGACATACATTGCAAAATACCATCTTAAGGATGGCATTCCCTCCTTAAGAGAACAGGGAGAGTTCCTAATCCAAGAAGATGGCTGTAGAATAGTGGCTTTTCCCCTCTCGAAGCTATTGTTCTTTGCACATGTAAATGTCTGCAGACTTGGTCAGTCATAAATATGTATGATTAATGGTCTAATGTTTTTGAGTGACAGCTACTTATTATAGAATTGGAGGAAAGCAACAGATTTTTTAAAAAATTGGTGGTTGTTAAGCTTAGATAAAATCTGGGGCTGACTGCCTCCTGCCAGAGGTTGTCCTAGGACAAAGAAAAATGTTGAGTAAGGGAGTTGGCTTGTATCAAGAAAATAAAGTCATGGCATCTTTTAAAGGATGAGTGGGAAGCATGCAGCCCTCCAGATGTAGGACTGAATGTCCCAGCAACTCTAACTAATATTGGCAATCCTGAGAAATTCTAAGAGTTGCTATTCAGCAATGCTTGGATTCATATATTATTCATATCCTTGTTTTAAGGGAAGGTTAGACATTTCAAGATAAGTAGTCAATTCAATGCTAATAAATTGGTGTGTGTCCTCACCCAGTAAATTTGCAAGCCCTAAGTGCAGAGATGGGCAAAAGATAATTTGGGACATACAATTCAAATCCTCTGAGTAAATCTTCAGCAGCTTCCAGGTCCCAGTTGTTTAAGAAGCACAAGTAAAATTGCAAGAAGAGGAACTTGAGTGTAGCTGGTAGGAAAAGTGTGGCAGAGGGTGGCATTGCAAGGCTGCTTTTGAAGGGCTCCGCCATCCTCTCCAAACTTCATGAAGACCTTTCAAAAAAAAAAAAAAAACCCACCACTTTTTTGCCCTCAATAGCCTTAAGGAGCTGGGGGGGGGGGGCAGCTATTTGTCATGTTGTGTTTCTCCGTGGTATTTTACACCCTGGAGAGATTGTCTTATAAATGGGAATTGAACCAGAAGTTGATTTCCAGTACACTTCCTATTTACAAAGAGGTGTCTCTTCAGCCTAAAAAGCTCCCTCCTGAATCTGGAGAATATGCTGGGTGTGCACTGGGGGACAAAAATGCAAAAAAGTAAGAATAATCCTAGTACAGAGGGTTGTAGCTCTCAGTCTAGGTGCAGTGATTTCCATACTTTAGTCCTCTAGGTATTTTGAACTTCAATTGGCAGATGCTCCATCAGCTTAGCCAACAGTTAGAAACTCTGGGAGTTGAAGTCCATAGCATCTGGAAGACCAAAGTTTGGGACTCACCAGTGGTCAGTAGAATCCCCCAGCCCTTGCCAGTTGCTGTTTCTGTCCTAATGGCTGTTCTCTTATTGCTAGTGTTTCTTATCCTTAAAAGGGAATTGCAGTTACCTTCCTTTGACCAAGAATTTGTTGAGTTCAGATAGCCAATTTGAGTGATGTGAGAGCATCCCTGTTTCCTGGTAGCTTACACTTTGATACATCTAGATGTTATTATAGAGGGAATGAACTGATTCCATCCCTGCCATCACTGTTTTGTATTGGCGGACCAAGAGTTCTAATATAAAGCAAACTGGTTCCTGAAATCTCCCCACACTTTCTTAATGTTTTCCATTAAGCCTAAGAAACACAATTCTCTTTTCGCTTCTGACATATCACTGAACGCAACTTGTATTATCCAGCTCTGGCATTACTATCTATTTTGCTTCAGATGGAACATTTTAGCCAAGAATTGGTCTTGCTGGCAATCTGTTAGGCCCTAACATTAGGTGAGACATTGCAAAACTTATTTTTACAGCAATCATTGTGTTCTTCAATATCCCATCTTCTGTCGCTGTATGGTGACTTAGGGCCTGAACAGGTCACTTTGGAGGTATGCTATTTAAATGATGCATGCATCCTGAGAGGCCAGAAGCTGCACCAAAGGACTGGAGTGCAGCTTTGGTGCAACTTCTGGCCTCTTCAGATGAGTATGTCATTTAAACAGCATACCTCCAAAGTGACCCGAATCAGCTTTATTTTGGCCTATCTAATCAGGCCCTTAGTGGCAGAGCAAATCTCTTGGATGAAAACAATTCCATCTTTCTTTGTGGCTATTATTAGAACTCATGCATTCCTGATACAATGCTGCTCATATACATTTATTTAGTGACACTAATGAGGTTCTTTGCTCCCTCTAATGCTCTGGTAGTCACTTAATTTCCCCTTGCTCCTTTCCCTCTGTTCTCAGTTTACCCCCCATAATGCTATTGTGCTAGTCTACCAGATTCCTTAGAGAGTTAATTCATATCCCTTCTTGCATCGGTGGCCTGAGTTCATGAGAAGCATCCCTCGCCTTGCTTATGTGCAATCCTTAGGGCTTTCGAGTGGTATTCCTGAGATCTCTCTTTCTATTAAAACACAGTTTAGCTTTCGTAACTTTACAGGGAGGAGCCTTGAAGTGACATTTTTAGACTTAATTTAGAAACGCAACCTTTGTGTTTTCCTCCAAATGTTCATATGTTGACTAGGATAATTTGTTGGAAAGCGTTATTATTGGCTGTGGGTTTGCTAGATTCTTGAAAATCACGTCAACTACATCTTGTTAAATATGCATATTAGTGGGCTTTTAGCTCAGTAAATATTTCTGTCTTGGCTCTCTGTGCGGAGCATGCATCCCATGCCATGTAAGTCTAGGCTGCAGTGTAAATTTGTGAGAGCTCTTTGCTTGCATTGCATGATATATCAAGAAAATACTTCTGTCACGGAACAATGCAAAATGGGTTTTGTAAAGGCATTTTTTATTTTCTTTTTTGGAATCTCTTGGCTTGAATTTTTATTCTGGGATTTGAGAGTGGCAGGAGAGTATTGCAGAAGCATGGGAGCCAGAATAACTGAAAGCATCATGATCTTAATTGTACCATGTATTGAGCCAAGCTCCATATTGATACTATTGGCATAGCAGGCTTACTAACCAGGATTAAGTATAGGAGTTTGGAAGGGTTCTTAATACAGATCTGCAGCAGGATTTCTCCCAAGTCAGAACAAAGTGGAGTGGGAGTTCTGGAGTGAAAGCTGTATTTGGTGGGATGGCCTGTAGTTATATCCCATTAGTGGGTTTTTTAATCATTGAGGAAAGTCGGGTGAGGAGAATTCATGGGAATGTTTTTTCACTGGGTCCCATTCTAAGCACTTGAAGAAAGCAGCCAAGTAATGGTGTTTCATATGATAGTCTGTTTGTGTGAAGAAGCTCCCATGTGGTTCTTTTGATATCTTTGCTTCACCACACTAGTGCAAACATAACACAGAGAGAGTGGTTGTTGTAGCAGGCTGAAAGTTGCCAGAAAATCTGTGTCTGCCAAAAGCTATTACGAGTTTTTCTCCTGTGATTTGAATTGACACTCCGCTCATTGTGTCGCTGGCAGTTTCACACTTTGCCCCTGAATGCTTTATTTTTTTTGATGGCAATAACCTAAATGTACAGGTTACACCGTCCAGCTCTTGCATTTTAACAAAGGAAAACAATTATAGTTGTTTAAATACTGTTAAATAATTTGAATAATGTTTTGTTTCTGTTCTATTTCATATTTTGATTTTATGATACATGGTTTTGGGGACTCCAGTGGGCACAAAATGATGGTGATGAGGGTGATATAATTGTAAATTGTTTCCAGGGTAGTTGGGATAAAATCTGGTATGTAATGGTACTAATTTTTGAACTTTTGTGGCAATAAAATTATGATAATAGCTTTTACCTTGGGGTAGTTCCTTCCAAACTGGGAAATGTTTTTGATGCCATGAACAATTACAGCTGATGTCACCAACAGTTATCGCTGGCAGTTAACAGCTATGGTTAGACATTCATGGGTCAAATATAAATTGGGTCAAGTGTAGACTAAAAGTACATGTAGGAATCTTGCTTCTACAAAATCAGGTCTCATTCTGTCATAGGAATTCCCAGAACAAGGCTTCTCAGTTTTCTAACTGAGTAAAGGGTCTGGAAACCATGCCCTATGAGGAACACCTTAGGGAGCTGGGTATGTTTAGCCTGGAGAAAAGAAGGTTAAGAGGTGATATGATAGCCCTGTTTAAATATTTGAAGGGATGTCATATTGAGGAGGGAGCAAGCTTGTTTTCTGCTGCTCCAGAGACTAGGACCCAGAACAATGAATGCAAGCTATAGGAAAAGAGATTCCACCTCAACATTAGGAAGAACTTCCTGACAGTAAGGGCTGTCCAATGGTGGAACAGACTCCCTCGGAGTGTAGTGGAGTCTCCCTCTTTGGAAGTCTTCAAACGGAGGCTGGATGGCCATCTGTCAGGGATGCTTTGATTTGGATTTCCTGCATGGCAGGGGGTTGGACTGGATGGCCCTTGCGGTCTCTTTCAACTCTATGATTCTAACCTTGACTGCATTGGTTGGTTGACTTGCAGATACTATGTCCAAATGGAATTTTGCAGCATACTTTTTGGGGTTCAGGGATTGGGTTCCCATTTTATACATCTCCCTGTTGGTCTTGCTGATACTATTAATTCATCTCTTTCCCTTTCTCTACCCATTCCTTTTCCTGTTTCTGTTGTACTGCCTTCCATTTGTCTGCCATTCCTGAATGAATATTTCAGACAAAAATGAATATTGAAAGTAGAATGTACTATGCAAGTACAACTCTGCGAGACACTTGCAGCAAAATTTGGCTTTCTTTGGTGCAGCTCTTGTTCGAGGTGGAGAGGTTTGCATATTTTGTACTCCGGAGAATATATAGAGAGAAGTCTTGTAGCGCCTTTGAGACTAACTGAAAGAATGCTGCCAGCTTCTTTCTTTCATTTAGTCTCAAAGGTGCTACAAGATCTCTCTATACTGATTCTGCAGGCTAGCATGGCTATATCATTGAATCCCGAGAATATAATTTATTCTATCAAGTGGCCAGGCATTTCAACTCTGAATATCACATTTCCCAGCAGAGAAGGGTGGAACATCCTGTAGAATGGTTTGCTCCTCTCACTTTCTCTTATTACTCAGGAAGAAGAGAAGACTTTATGGTTCCCACATGGTAGAATTCAAAAATATTGCCATGTTAGTCTGTAGAATCAGTATGTAGAGAGATCTTGTAGCACCTTTGGGACTAACTAAAGAAATACATTTCGTAGTCTTAAGTCTATTTCCTCAGATGCAAAAGCTTATGCCAAATGAAACTTGCTTGACTTTGAGAATGACTTTCAGAGTGTCATGGTGACCAAAAGCATCTGAGGAAGTAGACTGAAGTCTATGAAAGCTCATGCTGGCAACTTTCATTCAGTTAGTCTTAAAGTTTCTACATACTGTTCCCACATGGGGAGAGCAAGATGCCTATGCTCCTAACAGGGCATGCTTTTAATCTCTGCAGACCTTTTGTGGCTTCAGCCACTTCGGTCACCATTTTCATTGGGCTGTGGCCTTTTCTTTCTCCTCCACCATTCCCACCCCTAAAAAATGAGAGAAAGAGAGAGAATCCTCCTTCCCTTTCCACTCCATCACCATCATCCCTTCGGGGACCAGGATCTTTCTTTCTAAGGATGTTGAGGGAGGAAGAGAGAACTGTGAAGTTGAAAGCTTTAATGGCTGGCATCCATAGTTTTTTGTGGGTTTTTCAGCCTATGTGGCCATGTTCTATAAGAGTTTTTTCCTGATGTTTCACCAGCATCTATGGCTGGCATCGTCAGAGAATGCTGGCATGGAAGAGAGTGGGGTATATATACAGTGTGTGGCCTTTGGTTGGAAGGAAGCGATTAATTTGTGTATTGCTCTGTTGTTGAATGCAAGGCTTCAAGGTGTCTGTTTGATTAATGATCCATTGTTTGATAGGAAATACCCCTGACTCTGGATGGCTTTCATGTGCATGTTTTTGAGTTTGGATTTTGGTGTTTTTGAGGACTGATAGCCAGATCTTGTTTGCTTTCAGGCTTTCTTCTTTCCTGTTGGAATTGTTCAGGTATTTGTGGATTTCAATGGCTTCCCTGTGCATCCTGACTTGATAACTGTTGGCGTGGTCCAGAATTTCAGTGTTTTCAAACAGCATTTTATGCCCAGGTTGGTTTATAATGTGTTCTGCTACTGGTGATTTTTCCGGCTGACTCAGTCTGCAGTGTCTCTCATGTTCCTTGATTCGTGTTTGAACACTGCACTTGGTGGTCCCTATGTAGACTTGTCTGCAGCTGCACAGTATGCTGTAAACTCCTGGGTCCATGAGAGGTCCATGAAGAGAGAACTGCTACTGGGACTAGTGAGTTATTCCCTGCAATGACCACACTCACCTGGAGCACAGTAGCCAACCATGGAAGGCATGGAGGGGAAAACAAGGGGAAAGGAAACCTCTCCACATTGCTGTAGTTGCCCAGTGCCATTGCCCAGGCCAGGGAAGATGGAGGCACCACAGAAAATTGACTAGAGATGACATGAACAGCAGCACCTCCAAAGACCCGCTAGTGAGCTTGGATACAGACAAAAAGGAGACTTTGTATATGAATAGACTGAGATCCTAACACCACATGGCCTCAACGTAGATCAGCGATATCCAAACTTTGATCCTCCAGGTATTTTGCACTTCAACTCCCAGAAGCCTCAGCCAGCTTCCCCAATGGACAGGGATTCTGGAAGACCAAAACATCTGGCAGACCAAAGTTTGGGAACCACTGACTCATATGATGCTACTATTATCT
>NC_056527.1:152479010-152501840 GCF_019175285.1 Sceloporus undulatus | reverse complement strand
GCAAAAGAATGCTGGAAACAGTCTTTTCCAAAAGCAGTCTTTTTGCATTCTGCAAAAGAATGCTGGAAACAGTGTTTCAAACTGTATGCAGCTCACTTTCCTCTTCAGGAACCAAAGAAGACAAAAGTGGAAACATTTTGCTTATATTTTTCAGACCTGTTTGTTAATCACTTCCATAATGGTATATAAATTCTTCAGGCAAATACTGCTTAAATCATATCTGAGTTATACTCGACTTTAGAGGATAATTCATAGTACCCAACCTTTGCAATATTCGTATCCTATCTAAATTAAAAAGCATTTGAAAATGATGGTGGTGAATGCCCTTCTCCCTTCTCTTTCTTGCTACTCAACAGGTCACACTGCATTGCAAGTTCTTATTTGCTCTATGGATGAGGTTTCTGGCTTCTCCGGGAGGGAAAGTTTCATTCTTGTTAACAGTGCAAAGCTAATCTAGCTGTGAGCGTGAGACTTGAGACCTCTTCTGCCTAATCATTATCAGAAGTGCCAACTGAATTCTGTTTCCAGAAAATGATGTTGTGAAAGGTGATGTAAAAGGAACTATCATGTTTCTCTTCCCATCTCTTTCTTCCTCTCCCTCTCCCTTGCTTTTTCTCTGAGTTACTGTGAAAAACTCATTTTGCATACAAGTTGCTAATGACAACCGTAAGCCCAAGTATGACAAATAGTAGTGAAATTTAGCACACTTCCAGCCATTTATAAAGGTATTAGGCAGAATCCTGTGCTTGTGTGCAATCAGTGTTGCAGGATAGGAGTCTAAGAGTGGTATTTAGGAGTCTAAGAAATGCCTGTCATTGTTTGTGCATTTTGAAAGCAACAGCAAAATAGATCCTTGTTGGACATTAGGTGCAGAATGAGCTGACTTTGCTTCTGTGGAGCTGGAAGTGGAAATCAATGGCTACTTGCAACTGGGACTGACTGCAACATCGTAAACCCGCAAATCTGGAAATCATAAGGTTTTTTTCCCCAGGCTAGTTCAGTAGCCCCAAATGTTTTTGGCCACTGCCCCTTTTCCTCTTGGGTGACACCCCTAACACTCCTCCAACACCTATTTCTTGATATTAGGTCTCCTGCTTGTGCAGCAGCCAGCCAACCATGTCTACTCCAGCTGCACCCACCTCACCATCACCGCCTACTCAGCCTCTCATGTGTGAATACAGCAGTGGTCCAGGCCTATTCCTCCCAAAAGCAGCTCAGTTGCTGCCCCCAGGATGACTGGGTACAAAGGGAGCAGCGGCCAGGCAATTGGTCACCTTTGGAGCAGCAACCAAGCAGCTGGCTGAGCGGCAACCAAGACCAACCAACCAAGACCAACCAACTTGTGTCAAAGGCTGGTGCCGGTGAGAAGCTTCTCGGATGCTGTTCAACCAGCTGCTTCGTTGCTGCACCCTTTGCACCTGGTCATCCTGGGAGCGGCTAGTGAGTTGCTGGCTGAGCAGGGACCCAGACACCTTTTGTCTGTGTGACCTTGCAGCAAAAGCCAGTACAAGTAAGAGGCATCTCATTCTCTGCTTGACCAGCTGTTCGGTTGTTTCTCCCAAGGTGACCAGGTACAATGGGAAAAGCTTCTTCACTGGGATGGAGATGGTTGCAGATGACTTTCTATTTTTCTCCCTGGCATGGAAGGGCTCTCAGTTTGAAAGAGACAACTGAATCAAAAGACTCTGTGGAAGAATCAACCCCAGATATTCCTCTCTTCCTTCCCCACATAGCTTCAAGTCATACCTCCATCAACATTATTTCTTCTGCTACCTTTTTTCTCAGCCTTCTCTGACAAAAGAAAGCAAGAGCAGTAGTACAGTTCTAACCTGCCAGCCAGGTCTTGGCAAAACTCACAAAGTTTAAGCAGGGTCTCAAATATGACAGCTCCTTTTTTGCTGCTTCTCCTCCCCTGATACCATCTCCACCATTGTCCTAAAAGGATGGTAGTTCCTCTTGTTATTCTTGCATGGCAACATTTTGACCGAAAGCTCACTACTGCCCTGTTTTTCTTCACCACCCCACTGGATCTTTCCACCATCCCCTGGGGTGGGTAGCACTTACTTTGGGAATCATTTGGGCTAGTTTTAACCATAGTAATTGGTAGTGTAAGAGTTTTGCATGGGGTTGGAGAATATGTTTGGAGGCAATTCAATTTTTGACATTTGATTAACTTTTAATTAGGAGATGAAATGAACTTATTGCTTGGCTAGTCAAAGCCATCACCTTCCCAAAGTGAAAATGTGCCGCTCTTTCCATCCATTGCTGATCTGCTGCTGCTGAGATCAGATTAAATTGTAATCTCTGCAAGGCAGGGCCTGTTTTTCCTCGTTTTGCTGTGTGGCTATATATAAATATGTAAAATAGCATTTCCCAAAGAGTTCATTTGTTCACGACTATTGCAGCATTTCTGCAAGGAGAGGAAAACTATAAGAAGCAATAGCATATAAATAGTTAGCAGGCAAAGCTATGCCTACAGACTTTAACATAGTCTAAATTTAAAATTTCGATTCGCTTACTCCAAAATTTGCAGTATTTAAGCCAGTGTGGGGTAGTGGTTTGAGTGTTGGACAGTGACCCTGGAAACCAGGGTTTGAATCCTGACTCAGCCAAGAAAACCCACTGGGTGGCCTTGGGAAAGTCACACACTCTCAGCCTCAGAGGATAGCAATGGCATATCCCCTCTGAAGAAACATGCCAAGAAAACCCCATGATTAGATCGCCATAAGTTGTCTTGATGGCACACAACAAGTACTATATATACTCGACTATAAGTCAATCTCATGTAGAAGACGAGGGCAGGTTTGAGGGCCAAAATTATGGATTTTGATATGACCCGTGGATAAGTCAAGGGTAAAACTTAGGGGCATGTAACAAAGGATGTTAAGGATGATGCAAAGGAAAATGATGCCAAGAACATAGAATATTCCAGCAGACATGAACTGTTTGTGCTGATCCTAAAGTCTGGATAGATGAGAGAATAGAGGGGATCCATGCTTCTTTTTGGTGCTCCGAGGGTGGACTAAGCTCTTGCCTTTTACCACTCTATTCAGAAAAAGGGGATGGCTTGATATATGTGTGTGTATGAGTTAAAGTACAGTACTTACATTGACCTGTGGATAAAGACCCAGTTTTTGGGGGTCAATTTTTTGACTAAAATTTCTAGACTTAATAGATGAGTGTATACAGTATTTAAACCAAAGAAACACCACCAAAGGTTTTATGCTGCTATTTAAAACCTAGATAGGCTTTCTAAGTCACAGTTTAAGGTGTGGAACATGGCTAGAAACACATTCCTGGTTTTTAAGTGCCATTGTCAGTATTTTAGTCAATGCTGCTGAAAATACATATTTAGATTCTTAAGAGGCAAGAGTGAGATTTCAGGGAACCAAATAGCTATATTTTCCCTCTGTCTCTGGACTCAGCTGGGTCCTGAATTCAGATTCCAGAGAGACCTGTTGACTGACCACAGGACCTAGAGGTCTGTACTTGAACTGTGCCATCATTTGCCTTCAGCAGCAATCTGAGAGGTTTGGGAAATACCAGGTTAGGAATTCTGAACATATAGTAGTTATTACTACTTTGTCAAATATGTTGCGATTTTCTCTCACCCTGATCCGAATGAAATTTGATTCTAATCAGAATGGAATGTGCCTTTCCAATTTGATCCTGGAAAAAAATTAATAGAAATGCGCGAGGTGCGAGGTATGTGCATTTTGCTTATCTACAGTGTTTGCACGATCTTTTTAAAGCATCCTTTAGATGTGTTTTTTTTTAAATGAGAAACCAAATTATGTCCAACTGATCATTTTGTCAAGAGTTTTTTAAAAATAGAAATGAACGGTGAATGGAGTGTATGTGTGCATGTGTTAAAGGTTCTTATTTCTAGACTTTTAAAAAGGGCAAATAGTGCTTAGAGTGATAATCTGTAGTCTTTATTGCCTTCTCATTGTAACATGCAGGAAAGGCTGACCAAGGGTCTGGAAAATGGCACAGTTCACTTAAGAGCTTCTGACATGCTCCCTCATGCAGAAGATGACCGGGAAGAGCATGTGGAAATGTTCCTACCAAAATGGGGCATTATATATTCAGAGGGCAGCCTTAAATCCTGATCTGTATGTCAGTTTAGAGTACAGTACCTGAATAGTAGAACTGACCAAATAGAGCTTCTAAATATGAGCTGAATGCTTTTTGCTTTCTCATCTAACAATATGGCCTGCTATTTCCATACTGGGATTAGCAAGTGGAACTTTTTGTTTATGATATGTGCCTGTGCCTTGGGAGGTCCTAGTCTGCTGGATGGATGATGGGAGTTGCAGTTGAAGGTATGGAAGGCACCAGGGAGTAGAAGGTTGCACTTTCTGCTTTTCTCATCCTTGCACATTCATTGTTTCTTCTTATAAACCTTAAGATGCCTCCAGACTGAGGACTGGATCCATGGTTTCATGTGGGCTAGGAGATCAGTAACTTTTGCACTGTAACAAACTAACTAAAATTGGCAAATTAAGCAATCGCTATACAGGTTCCTGTACCAATGGTATCAATAACAGATTCCTATTCAGTCTTTATTTGAAAGCTTGTGAAACAAGTAAAGCTCACAGCTTTCTCAGATTAGTTTTGCAAGAAAGACAGAAGGCTCATAAAAAAGAAATCTTAATAGCCATCTGCTCATTTATAGCAGTAGTAGCCTTATTCTGGATACAAGATCCTATCTGATCTTGGAAGCTAAGTGGGGTCAGATCTGGTTAGTACCCGCATGGTGGGCTGCCAGGGAATACCAGGTGATATAGACTGTTATAGCAAACCACTTCTGAGCATTCCTTGCCTAAGAGCCCATTGAAACCAGAAGTCAACAAATGACATGAGAGCATTCGCATGTGAGCATGCACACATAAATTCATTTCTCTTACAGGCATGTAAGGAAGTAACTCTTGGCAAGCCTAGTGAAGACCATTTGCTCCATGAAGGAGTTCCTCTTATTTTGATGATCTTCAAATGGTTCTTAAATCTTTCACCGGTTCAAACCCATATCCATCCTGTTTGATTTCAAAAAACGTAGCTTTCCATGAAAAGTTCTGGCTCAGTTCTTCCATCATCGGTTAAAACTGTAGTTATAAGCATGGCTGGAAGGACTCTCCATTCAATCCCTTTGCTGAGCAGATGCATACAGTACTATAGACAGTGTTGATTGGATATTCTCAGTATAAAATAATGAAATACATGGGAACCTCTTGCTTCCTTCATTATTGCTAAAATACCAAGACTGTCTGGCTTAACTGTAAAAGTTCTTTGGGGCTTTCTTTAATAATAACAATTAATAATAATTTGTTTTATTTATTTAAAATCGGGTAGCTTGGATTCTAGACTGGGGCAGACTATTCACAAAATGCACAAGCAGGATGCAACAGGACAGTTCTGTTATAATCTGCCTGCAGATTCAATCCTTCTCACCCCTAGCACTTACCTGGTCTGGCATGGCAACAGGTGCCCACCCGCCACCATGCCATGGAGCCACCGCTATTCTCCTTGCATGCTGTTCCCATGGCCCACAAGGGTGAAAATGGGGTACCTGGCTTCACCATGTGGTCAGGTGTCTCCTTCCAACATCACAAACTGTGACTGGGGCCTACAAGGAGAACAGCTATGGCAGGTAAGGGGGTGCATGGTCATCCAAACTATTGGCTGTTGCAGTGCCGGTTGGGCAGATTTCAGTTATTATTCTCAATGAGAGAATATGCAGTGTCGTTCTAATGCTGAGTCGTTCCCTTTAGATTGCACCAAAGCATGATACATCTTTTTCTACTTAGAAAAGTATCTGAGGAAGTAGACTAACGTCTACAAAAGCTCATGCTGCAAGCTTCTTTCTTTCAGTTAGGAGTTTATCGACTGGAGGGAGGTCATGCAAAAACGGGATTTAAAATTGGGTTTATTATCAGACGATGTTCAGGTTAACCTAACATTAACTCGGACAGAAAGTAGAAAAGAGACACAAAAGCATAATTGATTTTCAGATGACGTTGCTGTTAAGGTGCATTAATTTGACATTAACCCAGCTGGAAAGTAGACAAAACACTATTCTTTCTACTTCCGGAAAATCCTGAAAGTAAAAAGGACCACATTTGTTGACTTTCTAGCTGGTTTAATGTTGCATTAACCCTGATGTGCCTGAAAATCAATCTTGCTTTTGCATGTCATCTTAGAGTTTTAAATCCTGTTTCTGCATGGAATGCCTCCTGTGTGATAAACATAGTCTCAAAGGTGCTACAAGATCTCTCTACATACTTGGACTATAAATGTGATATAAATATGATGCTCTCCAATGGTTTTAGTTTTGTGGATCTCAAAACCTAGTCTCATGTTTTTGTGATTTTTAATTGGTCCTTCGCAAAGTAAATGAGATATCTGCTTGTATTTTAAAAACTGAGATTCTTTGTATTCTAAGGAGAAAGGGAAGGGGAGGAAAAAAGTAACGTGGTAGCACTTTTAAGCTGAACTGGTATTTTATTTTAACATGCATGGATATAAGCCCATTTCTTGGAGTGCGGTACCAAGTGGTATTCTGTAGCTTTTGCCAGAAGCTGCAAGATAGATCATAAACATGTGCTATCATAAACATACACAGAGGTCTGTCTGGACTCCCTCTTGGTAATGCCCATCTGTGCTGCATTGCTTAAAAGGGTTTGGACAATGTAATTCCTTAGCTGAAGTACAGTATATTTGGAAGTTTGCATTTTTGGGTGCATAAACAGCATTCGTGAGGAGTAGATGCTACCTCTAAAACCTGCATTTATACATCACAGCTTACTCTCCTGGGGTCAAAAGACAACTTGCTTTCATTTGACAAGCTGCAGACGTTCTGAAATGCTCATAGCAGCTTGATTGTGGTTTGACAGATTGCTCTGTGTCATGCAGCCGGCAGGAGTATTTTTTTATTATTATTAAAAGCAACATTTGAAATGTTTCCACACAAGCATATTTGGACTTTAATGTCTTGTTCTGTGATAGCGGTAGGAACTGGATGGGTTGTGACACGTTCAAAGAAATTGTTTAACAGCCTCAAGCTGCGCATAGTATGCCACACGCAGCACATTCCTGTCCACTTGTACTATACTAAAAAATCTGTCAGAATTTTTTAATAGTTAGGGTTTGTGGCGTAGGACAGGGCAGTTAGGTATATGCCATTGGGAAAGAATTCTGAATAGACATCTAAGACGATCGCTCATAAATATCTAATGGGAATAGATGGTTAGGTTACTGAATGACCAGATTGTATGTAACCATTTAACGCATCAGATTTATGATAAGACAACAGATAGCATCTTATCAGAACACAAGTTTGTAATGTAAAGTTGAAGGATTTTATGGCCAGCATCCATAGCTTTTTGTGGTTTTTTTGGGCTATGTGGCCATGTTCTAGAAGAGTTTGTTCCTGACATTTCGCCAGCATCTGTGGCTGGCGTCTTCAGAGAAGACATTTTCTTTGAAGAGATCAACCACAGATGCTGGCAAAACATCAGGAGCAAACTCTTCTAGAACATGGCCACATAGCCTGAAAAACCCACAAAAAACTACAGGTTTATAAATTTATCAAGACAAATACAACGGGACAACTTTGGAAACTGTAATTGGTATAAACTCTATTTGGTGAGAACAGAATTGAATTGAAATCACACGGTTAATTCTCAGTAGCTAGAGATAGATAAAGCATAGTTCTGATGTCATTGGGAAATTAGATTTAAAGAAAAATCTGGTAGAGAAAGCTTCATTCTCCTTCTTATGGCTGTGGGACAGAAAGAGAAGTGAGAAGGAAGCAACAAGGGTATGAGCCTAAATCTCATGCAGACTTGTATCTGTTGCTTTTAACTAGAGGCCTAAGGTCTACTCAGTGGATCCAGATGCAAAATGGCTCAGGTGTGGAACCAGTTACATAAGAAATATGCTGGGAATTTTAAAAATACAGGATTGGAAATCCTTGCTGGTTTATTGTATACTGTCCAATAATCTACCAGTAAACCCAAGTCTCCTTTCTGCCTACCCTGGTTTCCCAAACTAGGTCCCTCTTCCCGACTCTACATTTATGAGGCCTCTTCTGTATTTTACCTACACATTATTATTTATTTCCTACACAGACTATATAGAACTCTTTGTTAATGTCTACCCCATGCACAATAACCAGAATGGAGAATTTTTTGAGTCGGTATCACATATGGTAAAGTCCACAGTGAGGAAGGGTATATCAGATCCTTCACTGAGAATGTTCATTCTGCTTGGGGTTATTGCTTCCTAGCATTCATGCATCAAAATTCCCTGAACAAACATCTGACCCAAACATCTGAGATAGTCCCAGGTTTTTTTTATCTTGTGAAAACAAAAAATAGGATATGGAAACGTTTTCTCTAAAGTATCAGGGACTTGGGTTTGCTTGTGCATGGATAGACAGCCTCTTCCCCAGCAACTTGTCTGCCACTGGGATCATTCCCTAGTAACTGTGATCCTGATTCCAGTCTCCAAGGTAATGAGACTTGTAGGATATAACACTTTTGGTACAGTTTCTTCAGATGGAAGATCAAAGTGTACTAATAATAGGCTGGGGAGAAAATGGGAGCAGTTAATCAGATTATTCTGGAATTCAGCTGAGAACCGAATGCAAATCATAGATGCTCAGCAAAGCAATCCTGCGTTTGTAACTGGGAGAAGTAAGGCACAGGAAAACACAAGAATGTGGAAATTTATTTTCCAGATTGGAGTAAGGGTCAGTCCATATTCTAGTTCCATTCTGTTTCTAACATAGTTGTCACTGGGAAAAATGCAGGTTGGAACGATTTAGAGATCTGTCCTCTTTGGTTATCTCAAGTTTGAGCCCAGTTGAATTTTGCGTGTCTTTTCTACTTTCTGTCTGGGTTAATGTTGGGTTAACCCAGACATCGTCAGATAATCTGATTTTGCAAGTTTTTTTTCCAATTTAAATCCCATTTTTGCATGGGATCCCACCGATGTCATAAATTCCTAACTGAAAGAAAGAAGAGGGCAGCATGAGCTTTTGTAGATGTCAGTCTTCTTCCTCAGATGCTTTTCCAAGCAGAAAAAGATGTATCATGAATCAGTCTACCCTCCCTGAATTTATCCAGTCCTTTAAAAAATGGACTGAGCACTGCTGATACTACTACTACTACAACTATTATTATTATTATTATTATTAAAACCTTCTTGAAGCAAGAGGACCAGTGTCCTTGGGATTTCCAGGTGATGGCAATGGCCAGGAATGTAATTCTTCCAGAATACAACACAGGCTTCTCTTTCCCAGATCACCTGGCTACTATATCTTAGGCTGCATCTGCACTGCAGGAATAATCTGGTTTGACACCACTTTAACTGCCATGGCTCAATGCTATGGGACTCTGGGAATGGTAGTTTGTTGTGGCACCAGAGCAGAGCTCCATTCAGGTTTCCTTAGGCAAGAAATCCCCAGAGGTGGTCGGTTCCGTCCTATGAAATATACCCTGCAGCACCTGGGATTGGTGATCTCCAATGTTACAATGTAGGGATTTCATTTCTAGCAGTCATGGCTTGGTTCTCTTTCCAAAAGCCTCATTCTTTTTAAAATCCTTGTCGTTTCATTTTTCAGATTGTTATCCTGTTTTGCTGTACTGAGACCTGTATAAGTTAGATAAATTAGGCAGATGGAGGTTCATGAAGAACCGTCTCATTTCCATTATCCTGGCTCTGTTGCAAATTAATTTCTTTAGTCCAAGGGGCAAAATCTTCTTGTAGAAGAAGTTTTGGGCAAAATACAAAAATGTGAATCAGAACCAGAGAAAAGAGCTTGTCAAGGGTGAGGGGGAAACGTTGTCAGTGAAGGAAGGGATTACTTCTCTTTTAGCCAGCATTTGAAAGGGTCAAGTGGTAATTCTAAGGTTACTATCTGTAAGGACACTACCAAAAAATTTAATCTGGGATAAAAGAGATAACTAGGACATAAAGAGCATTCCTATAAATATGCCCTGAATAAAGTTGAAAAGGCAACTTGAGGATGCTTTTACACAGAACTCTGCTTCCACACAACCAGGTCCCACTAGTTTTCGTTTCTTTACATTTTTGTTTTCCCCAGCCATCCAAGTGAAGTAAAGTGGGTTAGTGAGTTTGGTTAGTAATGGTTTTCACACTTATATGGCACTTTCTCCAACTGCAGTTACTACAGTATTGGCTGTGATCATATAACCTACATGGTCCCATATAGTACTTCTTTGCATCAGTATTCCTAAACCAATCCAGAACATGCCTCTGAACCAGAAGTTTTGCCTGCTTCATTCTACTTCTTTCAAGAATGGGTTGCTATAGATCAGTGATGGCGAACCTATGGCACGCATGCCTGAGGTGGCACTCAGAGCCCTCTCTGTGGGCACATGTGCCATTGTCCCAGCACAGAGTTTGTTACTAGAAAGCCAGAGGGACATGGCACTTTGCAATAAATAAGTGGGTTTTGAGTTGCAGTTTGGGCACTCGGTACCTTTTGAATGGTTGCTACTCCCCACCCCAACATTTATCCATCTGTTTCTCTAGAATGGATTTAGTGAATTCAGAAGAAGAGCAGGACAAGGTGTTGCAGCCAAAAGGGAAGAGAAATGGTGGGCTTACCACTCATATGTCAGTGGAAATAGCAGCATCTACCACCGTGCACCTTTTGGCTGCAACACCACATTTGCATGAAAACCCAACCCTTTCCCATTGTTTCAAGCAGTGTCATGCTGCTACAGTCAGTGTGTGTCAGTTGTAACAATGCCACATCTCAATATACCATATATACTCGACTGTAAATTGACCTCATGTATAAGTTGAGGGAAGGTTTTGAGGCCAACATTATGGATTTTGAGATGACCCGTGGATAAGTCGAGAGTAAAACTTAACAGCATGTAACACAGGATGCAAAGGCTGAAGTCAAAATGACGCTAAAGATCTTTAAAAGTTTTAACAGGCATAACTGTTTGGATGGATGAGATTGTAGAGGGGATTGATGCTTCTTTTAGGTGATGACATTAAGCTTTCATTAGGACATGATTCCTTTTTTGATAAGAGTTACAGTACACTACTTACTTTGACACGTGGATAAGTCAACCCAGGTTTTTGGAGTCATTTTTTTGACTAAAACTTCTAGACTTATACATGAGTATATACAGTAGGTCATTTTATAAGTCTGTTTGCGGGGGGGGGGGGGTATTGGATATTTATTAATGAGGACCACCATTTTTCCTTCCCAAAACAGCAAATCTGGAAAAATGTTGCTTCATAATGTTGCATAATTCCAGCTGTGTCACAGTAAGGAGAGGAGGCATGGTAGCCTACCAAACTTCCAGTTTCAGCACCTCTGCACTGCTTGAAATAATGGGAAGATTTTTACAGTTGACTCTCCAAATCGACACATTTTTAATTTACAGATTCAACAGATTGAAAATGATTTTTTTTTAAATTTCCAGAAGCAAACTTTGATTTTGCCACTTTATATAAGGGACACCATTGTACAATGCCATTGTATATAATGGGACTTGAGCATCCACAAATTTTGGTGTCCATGGAGGAGTCCTGGAACCAGTCCCCAGAGGATACACAGGGCCCACCATGTGTCTGGCAGGAAAAAAATAAAGATCCTTTTGCCATTGTTGCTTTTTCCAGGAAGCCTTCATCGTCAAATGCTTAGAATCATAGAGTTGGAAGAGACCCCAAGGGCCATCCAGTCCAACCCCCTGCCATGCAGGAACTCTCATCCAGCCTCCGTTTAAAGACCTCCAAGGAGGGATACTCCACCAAAATCTCAGAGGGAGTGTGTTCCACTGAACAGCCCTTACTGTAAGGAAGTGCCTCCTAATATTAAGGTGGAATCTCTTTTCCTGTAGCTTCCATTCATTGCTCTGGATCCTATTCTCTGGAGCAGCAGAAAATAAGCTAGCTCCCTCCTCAATATGGTATCCCTTCAAATATTTAAACAGGGCTATCATATCATCTCTCAACCTTCTCTTCTTCAGGCTAAACATCCCCAGCTCCCTAAGTTGTTCCTTATAGGGTATAGTTTCCAGATCCTTCACCATTTTAGTTGTCCTCCTTTGGACACGCTCCAGTTTCTCAACATCTTATTGATTGTCCTCTAGGAAAAGAAGTGAAAACATCTCTCTAGTTTTGCAGTCTGAAGTTGCAAAACTGGAAGTCATTCCTGAGTGTTAGAAGTTAGAGGACTGTCTTATGGGGATGGAATAGTGATGACCTGTAGCTTTCCATTCAGAGTTTTCCCCATAAGGTTAAAGATGGCCCCATCTTCATAACGTCTCATTCACTGCAGAGCTGCATGAGCAACCTGAATTTTAGCCTTTAATTGTTTTTCTCTGTCATGTCTATGTTAAAGCAATAAGCAATGGGTTGTTATTTTTGCCACATCCTGCCGGGGAATCTGTCCTCATGAGAAAATATTGATGAGTTTGCATGCCAGCCCTCTTGTTTCCTGGGTTTTCAAAAACCATTGTTTCTTCTGACCTCATTGTTTTTTTTTCTTTATTACGGTACCCAAATAGCCAGTGAGCCGATTAATTTGTTATTCTTTGCTAATTGGGGCATGATCAGGTTTTTCACAACTTAAGTTGTGAAAACTTGATCATGCCGTACTTAGCAAAATCTATGCAGTGTGCTCAAGCAACAGTGAAAATCAATAGTTTAATTTTAGTTGATCTGTATAGAAATAGAAAAGCAGTGGACTCCAAAAACATAATTAATCTAAATAGTTAAACTGAGTCTTTAAAACATGTCACCCAGATTTCTTTTTCTTTTTTTCTCTCTGCAGTTATTCAGAACTTTAAAAGTAGGTCTACCTCATTCTGGATACTAATAATGAATTCATTCTGGGTGCTGGTCCTTATTGGCACCATCTACGTACAGGAGGAAGGTTTTAGTAGTTCCAGGGTCTCACCAGGATTTGTAAAAGAAACCAGACAATTTAAGGCAGAATGATCAGAACAACCCTGGGAAGTTGCATTGGACTGGTCAGCAACTAAGGCTGCATCTGCACTGCAGAAATAATCCGGTTTGACACTACTTTAACTGTCATGGCTCAGGGCTATAGCATTCTGGGAATGTTGTAGCAAACCGGTTTATAATGTGGCAGAAATGAGGCCATGGATTTAATGTGGAAGCCTGATCTTTTTCAGAAGTGAAATGGGTGAAGTACTGTGATTATGCATTCATGTCTTCATTAACGTCTATTTTGGCCTGATGGATTGTCAATAGAAAGCTGCTGTCTTTCCAGCAGTAGTTGTTGCACTTATTAGGTGCGGAGGCCAAAAGGGCAAAACATTGCCCTTCCACATGTTTCAGCTGATGCTCTGAAAGCAAAGCCTGTCCCAGTGTTGCCAAAGTTTTCCTTTTGAAACACAGTCATTGGCATTGGATCAAGCATGTCATGTGCCAAGTCACCTTATTCACTTCAGTTACACTCTTGTTTCTGGGTTCAAGCTAATCTCCAAATCGGAGGGGAATTGCCCCACATTAAGTCAAAGTGATCTTCCTAACCACAAGACTAGAGATGAAATGCCACATTTTTAAAATTTAATTCCTTGCTTTAGCCTGGCAAATACAGTGCCATATGGGGCACCAGAATGCAGGAACTGTAACTGTTTGCAAACGCATAACCTTAAACATTAAGAATATTTGTCACCGAGAGCTAAACTGCAGAGCGGAGAGATCGCAGTACATCATATTAATAGGATGACCTTGTGCTGTTTGTGCAGTTGGCCTTTAAGATACACATTTCGAGCTACACATTCATACAAATTAAACACATCCTTTCTGGACGGCTGCCCATAGTGTTAATGACAGATGATGGAAGCTAGTTGTTTCTCGGGACCAGAAAATTTCATTTTCAGCAGAGTAGCTTTTAATATAATGTCTTCACTTTACATATTATTGGATTCGACTTCCCTGTTATGGTTGGTGAGGGTGGGAAAGAAGGGTGTTTTTAAGCCTAGTCATAAATCAAGAATCATGCTGCAAAAAAGTTTGCAGTTCTCCTTACCCGAAAAGATTGGGATTTGCGCACTCTTGGTCAAATAGGTTCAGCAGCCCACCTTCTATTGTGGAGTCTCTCCAAGTGGAGAATGCAGGGGGCTTGGAAAAAAGAGAGCTTAAACTGCAAAGAATCTCTTTGCAGAACAATTATTCTCAGATGTTACCTAGATCAGTCTTCCTCAGATGTCTGCCTTTGCTCATATGTAAGTGAGGGATGATGTCTTGCAACACATGTGGAGGATACTAGATTAAGAAAAGCTGTTCTTGCATGTTCCACTAATGCACATGGTACATTGCAATGGGTTGCACCATTTTAGAATGCAGATAGGATGGCATGTTTCATTGCTCTCCCATGATAAAATTGCCCCATATACAGAAAATAGGCATATAAGGAACAGAGCTAACAGAAGCAATGACCCTAAGCAATCAGTCGATCAATCAATGATACACTCAACAGGATGACTAATGTATATTTCATTGATTTCATTTAGTATGATTTGTTCTATGAGTCAATTATATTTTAATCTGTAGTCAATCCTATATTATTTATCGGGTGCCAGCGTAGCTTCCTCTGCAGGGTTTTCTCCTCATTGGAAAATCACTACATTCAAATTCTTAACCAAACATTTCCCCGCTTTATTTGTTCTGGTATCTTGTCACATTAATTCTGTGGTGTGTTTTGTCAAATCTCCTTTCTTTGTAGTTCTGTTAATGACATCCATAATAATAACTGAGATTCTGTAGCCAAAGACATCTCAGCCTAATTCTGTCTTACTAGGGTTATAGATGTTAAACCCTATCTGAAATCTTAAAGGGATGCTGGACAGAGATAGAGCTTATTGAAGAACAGAGAATTTAAGAATAATGGGATTGCTTGTATAGATGTTAAGAGTAGTTGGAAAGGGTGGGAATGAGTAGGCTTCTGACATGAAGAAGAAACTCTCCTGGGTATAAGATAAAGGTCCAAAACACACTGCAGAAACAATCCAGTTTGAGACCACTCTTAACTGCCCTGGCTCAATGCTAAGGAGCTCTAGGAACTGTAGTTTATTGTGGCACCACAGCTGTCTCGGGCAGAGAAGGCTAAATGCCTCACAAAACTACATCTCCCACAATTCCCTAGAATTGAGCCAGCGAAGTTAAAGCAGTGTCAAACTGGATTTTTTCTGCCGTGTGTTTTGGAGCAAAGATTGTGATATAGTTTTGGACAATTGCAAATAGCCACTCAAGTTACTTCCACACTTCAGCAGTGACAAAATCCATACTTTTTCTGTCTTAATCTAAAAGCATCTGTCTCTTTCTTTCAGTTAAAATAGGGATGCATTTAGGGACAGAACAGCTCTGGGTATAAAGATCAAGAACCTCTTCCAAATATTATTCACTCCTACAAAAGGTCATTTCTTACTTCACTAATGCTTTCCTCAAGAGGTGACAATGCAGAACGCTTTGTTAGGATAGCTTTCCTATACAGTACTGGTTGGATGGAGACTAAATAAATCCTAAGGTATTTGCTGTGGACACATGGAGTTGGAAAATGAATGCTAAGGTCCCTAAACTTGCATGAACACTTCATATCATGTTCAGAGGTTGCACGGTTGCTATTCTAAATGGTGTTTTCTCTTCTGCTTCCAGGTGTGAATTGAATCCCGACTGCTCTAGGAAATTAAAATAGCATCATGGAACTTCGCAAAGGCATAATGGACTTCATGAGTGTTCCACTTTAAATAATAGATGGCAGATGTATCCTACAACTAATGGAATCTCTCTGCAGCATTGGCTGAGATGCCTGAAGCCGAGATTCTCACTATGGTGCAAAGGTAGGGTGATCTATATGCCTTAATGCAGTTGGGTTTACTGGGACCAGCAACACTGGGATTTGCTTTTTAAGATTTCTTTTGGCCATTTCCTAGAGATGTGGTTTAGGTTAGCCACTGTGTTTTAATGGCCCTTACTACCTTGTTTCTGACCTTTCTAGCAAATGGTCATGGTACTCAAAGGAAAAGTGAAGGAACTTCTGTGAAACACTTCATAGAAGCACTTCTTCATGGCAAAACATTTTATAGAATGAATTTGCTAGCTCAGATTTCAGTTCAGAATTTTGAAGTGGGGTGAGCCCTGATTTCTCATACTTTCTGATACCATCTTCTTAAGGATCCATCTTTAAGTCTTGGAGGCTTTTTGGGTTGCAGATGTCTCCAACAGTTGAAAGAACATGGGGATATTCCTCTCCTTTACCTAACTTTCAGTTTAAGATATTTACACACTAACCTACATAGTATTTATTCCAGTGTATTTTACAAAGTAGAGGAGGGTGCTGGGATTGTGGTGGAGCATCTCCTTTTTATGTGGAGGCCTCAGGTTCATTTTCTAGCATTTCTAGTGTCAAAAGGATCTAGCTACAGAGGGGATAGACAAGGTCTCTGTTATGTGGAAGATACCTAGAACAAAGATGGAAAAAGTAGGGCTGCATCTATACTGCAGAAGTAATGCAGTTTGACACTGCTTTAACTGCCATGGCTCAATACTATGAAGTTCTGGCATTTGCTAAAGACCTACAGATCCCACAATTCCATGGAATGGAACCATGACAGCTAAAGCAGTGCCAACCTGCATTATTTCTGCAGTCTGGCAGCAGTTTAAGCCAGGCCCAGGAGCTGATTTTCAGCTTCTGGAACATACCAGGAGTTGCATAAACTTTCCAAAAGTCTAAAGCATTAGAACAAAAACCTGGAAATGACCAGAAGGTCAAATCCCCCATGGTTATACTATGCTTACCCCTGATCTAGGGCCACATCACAAATGTTGCAAGAGCTGGCTTCTGTACCTTCACTGCAGCTCAGGCTTCTCTGATATTGGTGTATTTGGGCTGACTGAAAACGTACTCCTAAAAACCAGTACTAGCTCCCAGATGGCATGTTTGCAAAGCTGTTTTTCTTCATAGAAAAGCAAGTGGTTTCCCACCAACCTGTGGTTTGAAATGCAAGGATCTGTCCTTGCATTACTGTTTGAATTAGACCTTAGCCTGAAGATTGCAACTGTACTGTATCTTGGAGGCCCTGAATGTTACAATTTAATCAGAAACCCCATCTGTAGTTTTGTATAGGTCACATTTGAGGGAGAAGTGCTCTCTTTCTTTTAAATAGCCAGTTGTAATGCCTTTCCTTTCTCTTGCAGACTTTCCCTTCCCTTGTAGACTTTTACATTGGCCTGTTACAGACAGCCAAAATAAAGCTGCTTCGAGTCACTTTGGAGGTATGGTATTTCAATGATACATGCATCCTAAGAGTCCAAAGGCCGCACCAAAGCCATGTTCCAGTCCTAAGGACTGGAGTGCAGCTTTGGTGAAGCTTCCAGACTCTTAGGACTCATGCATCATTGAAATACCATATCTCCAAAGTGACTCAAAGCAGCTTTATTTTGGCTGTCTGTAACAGGCCATATATTTGTATTGGCTATTTAAAAGTGGATTAACTTTTCTGTATCCCCTGAATTAAGTTTTCTTTGTGTTTGTCTCAACTGTCTTTCTGTTCTGTATTATTGTCTCTTTTAAGATTGTTACTCTGTTGGCTTTATTATACTTTCCTTTTAATTATATACCATTTTGGCAATTATCCGAGAAGAACTTTATGCATTTTAACAAAATAGTTTACTAATCACTGGATTTGTACAGCTCTACCCTATTAATAGAGAGTGTTCAGTGCAGCCTAGTATGTAGTAAAAGCCATGCAAGAGAAATACATTTATCATAAACCATGTCACCAGAAGACATGTATGAAATAAAATACCTAAGAGCAATGAGTTCCTCATCTTACGTTGTACCACTAAAAACAGTGCTACTCAAAGTGTGGTTCCTGGTCTAGTGCCGGTCCCAGGACCATTGGCTTCTGGTTCTTGGTGAATTTCCAGAAAAGAAAAGAACTTTTGTAGCCAATGGGCACAAATATGGTGTCATTCACAAGTTCACTGAGAAGAAAAATACCTTGCCAGCCTCACCCATCAGGCAGCCTGAGAAGCACTGACTTAGAAGTTACCCAAGTTCCCATCCACAGCATCTCAGCTGTAACACACATATATAGGAGGGCCATCTACAACTAAGTGTAGTGAGATTGTGTACATGAGCACAGCCCAGAACATATTCTGTGCCTTAAATTAATTCAAGATTTAGAAGTACACTCAGCTCTCCACATTTGCGGCTTTGACTTCTGTGGATTTGATTATTCACAGATTTGATTAATAGTTCTCTTTAGGAATTTCTAGATCATTCAGTGAAATTTTCTTGGAGGTTGACCATAGAGTTGCACTGGAGGACCTAAAGATTCCTAGAGAAAGCACTTCTCTAGACATTTGCAGGTCTTGCAACATGATTCTTTGGTCAAATTCTGGCAGATGTTGACCACAGAGTTCTGCTGGAGGACCTAGAAATTCCTAGACAATTGTTCTCTCGGATTAAAAAAGTACAGTTGATTTATTTGCTGTTTTTTCAATTTCATGGAAGTCCTGTGCCACTAACCCCAGCGAATGTGGAAGGACAAGTGTATAATATTCAGTACTTTGAATTGCGCTCAGAAGTGAACCTTCAGCTAGTGAAGGTTGTAGAAGTTCATAACCTCCCTCAACCTATCTATAACTAACCGCCTTACTGCAACATTTTGTGCTAACTCTTATTTTCTGAATGCTTTTCAGTAGCACCCTCATTGCAGTAGCACAGCAGACAAACATAAAATGAATATTTTGCGGAGAGTTGCAGATATATAGATTTCGCTTCCAGTTAAAATCTAAGAAAGATGAATTAAAATTAGCATCATATCATTGTCCGGTTACTTTGTGTGTCTGTGAGGTGGCAATTGGAGTGAAATGGGACAAATTGAATGATATTTTATTTATTTTTCTGCATATTCAAGCTTATGTAGGGAGCCTTCCACACTATACTACACAACATAACAATGCCTCCATTTTTCCTTTACTGTGCCATTGTTTTGCTATGTTGCTAAAATGCAACCCCTACAAAGCCCCACAACCCTTTTAACGTCTAGTATGTAGCAAAAAAGCCCCACAATGCAATGCAAGAGAAATACGCTTATCATAAACTATGTTGCCACAAGACAGGGATGAAATAAAACATCCTCCCCCATATATATGGAATATGAATAAATGCATGCACACCACGAGCCTCCTGACATACAAAGAGCTCAGTTTGGAGAGGAAGATGTATATTGGCAAACGTTAGGCCACTATGTTTAAAATACATGTTTCCCAGCCCACCCACCCACCTCCGTTCTCACTAAATTTGTTTCTATTGATGCGTGCAGATGGAATGAGATTATGTCATTGAAATTCTTCTTGCGCTTGGTAAGCAGCAGGATACAAGAAAGCATTCTGGAACTTTTGTTACGCACAGGGCTAGCACATCCACACAGTTCCAACATTCCAAAGTTCTTTCCAAAAAAAGAAGACGACGGTGTTTGCATTTCGGCCGGACGGCACACACTTACCCCGGCCGTTGCATCACACAGTGCCTTAGTCTCCAGTGAGTTGTTATAACTACCATCCCAACCCCACAGGACTTTCCCACAGACTGGAGTGCAACCTTGATTCCAGCAAGGCATCTTTTAAACAACAGAAGAGAACCGCAAGGGTTCTGGGTACATTCACTGTGGCGTGTTTGAGCACAGAATGATGTGCAAATGAGACAAGTGTAAGAAATAAAGGGCTGTTTTGCATCCCATTATAGTGCTCTTTTTTCCTTTTCTTTAAAAAATACCACTCTTGTTGAATATGAGATCCACTAAACTCATATTCTCTGATCAACTGCACTCTGTGCACTGTGCAGCATACCCAGAACCGTAATATGAATACTGTTTGTACTTACGCAGGTTGGTGATGTTGTGCCTCTTGGGACAGAGGTGGAGAATCCCACTGGAGTGTTCAGGAAGTCAAAACATTCCTTTCTGGACAAGGTGCCGATGGGGCCACATAGTGAAGAAGACTCTACAGAAGAAAATATTAGCTGCTTAGGATCTTACTCAGGGAGATCCTGATGGTGGCTTCTGTCCTGCATCCCTCCCCTTTCCATTGTCAGGGAGAGAGCTGCATTTCCCCAGCCTTGCACTCCTAAAGAGTGCAAACACAAGATAAGGGCAGCCTAATAAAACCCACATCTGGTCGTTGAACCTCCATCAGCTGCCATTGGGGAACTTCCGTCGCTGTTTCTCACAAGCATGAGATCATCTTTTGAAATGCATTGACTAATTTGCAAATTACTTACCTTTATTATTTTGTCCACTGAGCAAAGAGGTGCCTTTCGAATACCTGGGAATCTTTGCTTCTCTTCACCCTTTCCTGCTTGGTTTCCGCACTTCTCAAACCGGGCTCTTTTTCCCCCACTGTTTGGTCACTATCTCTGCCCTTTCACCTAAGAGCGTTTGGACTCTGTGCCTTTGATGTAGTTTGTCAGAGCAAGTTTAGAGAGCGGTTCCTCTCTCACTGTGCTTTTTGTGTCTGGGAATAACAATGCTCTCTCTTTACATGTGTGAGCAGCTGCAGGGCATGAGAATAAATCTGGCATCACTCCTTTGTGCTGCTTGGACTTGAAGCACCTGTTGTCTCGGTCTAGACACATATATTTGAATAAGCATACCCTCCTGGTTTAGGGTCTATGCATATCTTTTGTGCAATCAGTGCCTGTGAGACTTGGCCATTCGTATCACAAGGGGTCTTCATATGTTTATTTTACCTGTGTGCATTGGGTCCTTGGTATCCACTGCGATTTGGTTCTAGGACGCCCCTTGGATGCCAAAATATGTGGATGCTCAAGTCCCATTAAATGCATTGGCATAGTAAAATGGTGTCCCCTATATAAAATGTAAAATCAAGATTTACTTTTTGGATTTGATAGATATATTTAATATTTTCAAGTCGTGGATGCTTCAATCCATGGATTTAAAATAACACCATGGATGTGGAAGGCCAACTCTACTCACTTTTGGATGGGTACTATACCTCTGTAGTGGAATGTATATTCCCACATACTTGAGATGTAGGTCCAAAACATGCTGCAGAAATAATCCAGTTTGAGACTGCTTCATCTGCCCTGGCTCAGTGCTAGGAAAGCCTGGGCATTATAGTTCATTGTGGCTTCAGAGCTCTCTGACAGGGAAGGCTAAATGTCTCACAAAGCTACAGTTCCCAAAATTCCCTAGCATTGAGCCAGGGCAGTTAAAGCGGTCTCAAACTGGATTATTTCTGCAGGACGTTTTGGACCATAGTAACCTGAGCACTAGAATTTGAAAACATAACTTTTATAAGTCAGTTTTACTTAGCACAGGCTAGAAATGTAACCTGTGAAAATGAACCCTGTAACATGTAGCAGAGGCATGTGTTTATTTTGGGGAGGAAAGACTCTGGAAAAAATACACTGCAGGTTGCTGTTGTGGAGTGCAGTTCATGACCACTTATGTTTTTTGTTCAGGGAAATAAATGCTTCTGTTTTGTATTAGGAGGAGCAAGTGGATTTAAACTAGGTATCCATGAAGTTGTTAGATTTGGAAGGGGAGCTGTAACCTAAAGATCCAGAAAAGCAGAGTTTGGGTCTATTACCAGGGAGAATAACTTCAAATGGTGCACTGTAGTGATAAAATGCAAGAATAAAATGGCAATGATATTAAATGAAAATTTAAACTTATTTTATATATTGAATTAAAAAACTATCCCATTAAACATTTTTGATTATTCCCCAAAATGACACTTTGAAAGTCAAGCAAGTTTCATTTGGCATAAGCTTTTGCATCTGAGGAACTAAAGTCTACAAAAGCTCATGCTGCCAACCTCTTTCTTTCCCTTAGTTTCAAAGGTGCTACAAGATCTCTCTATATTCTTATTCTGCAGATGAACACGGCAGTAGCTTTGAATAAAACTTGTTAGCTTTTAAGGTGTCATGAGATCTGTTGTGCAACAGGCGAACATGGCTATTCCCATCCACCGCCTGAAACATTTCTCCTAGATGGCCTCTAAAATAACCTGCTCTAAATTCATTCCCGCTGTCTCTTTGATCCATATTGATTGTTTTCCAGTCAGGCCAGGCTCAGTTCACCTGAATTCTCGTAAACAGTCCAGTACATGTCAAGTTCATAGGTCTGAAGATCTGTGAAGCTGTGGTCAAGGACTGTGTCGAACCATCCGTGAGACAAAGTCAGTGTTGGGAAACAGCTCCCATTGTGAGACCTGGGCTACTGCCACTATTTACTTTGTCCTTGTGACAAGTAACAGTGATGACAGCTAGAAGCAGGACCTTTATGGCAGTGGATTCTGAATCTCTGGAGTGATGAAATGTGAATGTAGACATCCTCGCTGTAATTCAAAAAGAGTTGCAAAACTTTCATTTCAATTTCATGATTTTGTTTCCATGGCTTGTCCTTATATGATGATTTCAATGGCTTGTCCCTATATTTGTTGTTTTGTCATGTAAGTCTTGTGCGTCTTGAATGTTTGAACAGTGGTTGATGAATATCTAAACATCATGAGATCTGGATATTGATAAACAGATATTAATAAATAGATAAAAAGCCCTGGATATTAAAAATAGATATTGATAAATATCTAAACTTTGATAAACATTGATAGATGTCTAAACATTGTGAGATCTGGATATTGATAAATAGATAAATAGACCTGATATTGATAAATAGATAAAAAGCCCAGGATATTAAAAAATAGATACTGATAAATATCTAAACACTGAGACCTGGATATTGATAAATAGATAAATAGACCTGATATTGATAAATAGAT
>NC_056527.1:152453010-152479000 GCF_019175285.1 Sceloporus undulatus | reverse complement strand
GTTGATAAATATATAAATATTGATAAACATTGATAAATGTCTAAACATTGTGAGACCTGGATATTGATGAATAGATATTGATAAATAGATAAATGGACCTGATATTGATAAGTAGATGTTGATAAATATCTAAACATTGATATATGTCTAAACATTGTGAGACCTGGATATTGATGAATAGCTATTGATAAACAGATAAATAGACCTGGATATTGAGAAATAGATACAGATTAAATATTTCAACATTGTGAAACCTGGGCTACTGCCACTATTTATTTTGCCCTTACAGTAAGGAACAGTGATGGGAGCTAGAAGCAGGACCTTTATGGCAATGGATTCTGAATCTTGGAGTGATGAAATGTGAATGTAGACATCCTTGCTGGAATTGAGAAAGAGTTGCAAAACTTTCATTTCAATTTCTTGATTTTGTTTCCATGACTTGTCCTTATATGGTGGTTTCTATGGCATGTCCATATATTTCTTGATCTATCATATGTGTTTGTTGTGTCTGGAGTGTTTGAACAATGGTTGATAAATATCTAGACAAATTTGTCCCAATCTGCTGTGGTAGGATATATGTGTTTCAGAATGAAAAAACAGGGAGGGAGGGAGGGTAGGAGGAAATACCTTATTCATTGTTTTTTCTGTTTAAAAAATACCTCTGTTCCTCTCTGTCACTAAATGCAGGGGGTCTTGGTATCCGATGGGGTTTGGTTCCAGAGCCACCACTCCAATGGATAGCAAAATCCATAGATGCTCAAGTCCCATGAAATACAATTGCATAGTAAAATGGTGTTCCTTGTCTAAAATGGCAAAATCACGGTTTGCTATTTGAAATGCATATATTTAAAAAGTATTTTCAGGCTGTGGATGCTTGAATCCATGGATAAAAAGAAAAATCCACGGATAAGAAGGGCTGACTTTATTTTGACTCCCCAAAGGGCCAAGAGAACTATACCAACTCAAAGCAGGCACTTGGAAGGTCACATTAATGAATGTCATACAGGCTGAGTATCCTCTACCTGAAAACCTGAAATCCAAAATGCCCCAAAATTGCTCACATGGGTGGCTGAAATAGTGACATCTTTTCTTTCTGATGGTTCACTATACACAAACTTTGTGTCATGCACACAATTATTTAAAAATAGTATATAAAATTACCTTCAGGTATATATGAAACATAAATGAAATTCATGTTTAGACTTGGGTCCCATCTTCAGAATATCTGATGCTATGTATGCAAATATTCCAAAATTCAAAACACTTCAGGCCCCATGCATTTGGAATAAAGGACACTCAGTCTGTATTCTCTTCCTTCCACAATGACACTGGATCTCAGTTTATTGCTAGGCTTAAAGTGAGAGATTTCATCTGGCAAGATGCTAAAGAACTACTTTCTCTTTATGTGCACATACCTATTATATTCTAAGGCTTTCAAATGAGGCTCTTCTTTGAATGTCATCTAAACACGGGTGGATGTGATAGAGGAAAGGACCCACTCAGTGGTATCACACCCAGACATCTCAATTTTGGAATGCTGTCTTCAGAGGCTCATCTGGCACCTGATTTTGATTCATTTTGGCTCCAAAGACCTTTCCATTTTTCCACTTTTGAATCCACTAAAGATAGCTTTATGCTATTATATACAGTGGGCCTGCTGCATTGACAGGCTAGCAATCCATGGATTCAACCTCCTACGGATAAGTGTGCTCCATATTATTCAATGGCATGTGGATATGTGCATGTCACCATGCACTGAATAATATGGGCTATGACCGTCCATGTTTTTTCCCATCCATGGGAAGGAGTGTCTGGAACCGAATCACCATGAGTGGGAATGACCCATTGTATTGTTTTTATTTTTAGGTGACTGCTTTTATATCTGTAGGTAGCGAGATCTTTGAGACTAACTGAAAGAAAAAAACTGGCAGCATGAACTTTCATAGACTTAGGTCTACTTCCTCAATTTATCTGAGAAACTAGACTGAAGTCTACGAAAGCTTTTGCTGTCACTTTCTTTCTTTCAGTTAGTCTCAAAGGGGCTACAAGATCTCTCTGTGTACTTATTCTACAGACTGTGAATGCTATGTCTGTTAAGTCAGTGGATTCTCCTGAAACTTTCTGACCTCCTGCAATATTGCAATGGAGCAATAGAAGGGATGGGTGGATAAAGATGAGTGTATTCAGTAACAGACACTCTCAAACCAGGCCAGCTTATCATCAACCTTTTTCTTTTTCCTATACAGTAAATGAAAGATTCATTCTGGCAAAAAAAGAAGATCCAGCAAAAAGTATTCCATATTACTGTCTACATTTTAATAAAAAATTATGGAAAGCTATCCTTGTCCTAAAGTGGCACAGGTCCTTCTCATGGTTTTGCTGGAAGCAGTCCTTTGGGAGAAAGATGATTAATGACTAGTTCAGAGGATCTAGTCATGTCTTACATCATTCTGAGCAGGAAGAAGGATTAAACTAGCCTTTGCTGACATAGGCAGTGTCAAGAGAAACACCACTAAGCATTCTTCTCCTTGCTCCATTCCCCCATTAAGCATGGTAACCTCTTCACCCTAAGTATGAGCATCCATAGGGTATGAAGGGATATGCATGCAAGAAGAAACAACAAAAACAATCGCACACACAAACCTCCAGCTGAGCCATAAATGTGGAATTATTCTGGTCTTGATACAGTTGGTTCTCCTTGCATTCATTGTTTGTGGTGTAACGTGAGGCTTTGCCACTGAGTTCCATGCTATTTTGTTTTATGCTTTCTTCTTTCTTTAAAGAAAACTCCTTTTGTAATGCTAACCGTTCACGGCCGAGGAGCTGGATATAGCTAGACAGGTGTTGCCTTGGTTGCTTCTTCCAACATGACCAATCCCCAGTAAGTACTAACATGAGAAAGCTGTTGTAGAATTTGTTTGTTTACAGACTACATGGGAAATTCTCGTCTCTAAGCTACCTTACTGGATTGATCGGCTTTTTATGAGGTTTGCCTTTCTTTGCATAGCTGTAGAAGTGAGCACAAGCTTTCCAGATGGAGATCCACAGAGCATCATTTTAAACAGTGGACTGAAATTGCCAAATGTTGGTTCCTAGGCACTGCAATATAAAGGGTGCCTTGTTGTTGTTGTTTGTTGTGTGCCTTCAAGTCTTTTTTGAATGACGGCAACCCTAAGGCAAAGCTGTCATAGGATTTTCTTCGCAAGATTTGTTCAGAAGCGGATTTTCCTTTCTTCCCTCTGAAGCTGAGAGAGTGTGAATTGCCTAAGGTCACCCAGTGGGTTTCCATGGCCAAGTGGGAATTCAAACCCTTGTCTCCAGATTCATAGTCCAACACTCGAACTGCTACACCAATGTTTCCCAAACTTTGGTCCTCCAGGTGTTTTGGACTTCAACTCCCAAAAACCCTAGTCAGCTTGATCAACCTGGGAGCTAGAGTCCAAACATCTGGAGGACTAAAGATTGGGAACCAATGCACAATACTACGATGGCTCAATATTGTCTAGTCTGACTGATGCTTCCTTTTATCCAGAATTGCCAGAGATAGAACTTGTGCCCTTATTTTTGTGTGTTAAGCATGGGATCTGCAATTCAGCTGTGGTCCTTTCTTGACTGAATTATAGTTCACATAGGTGTGCCAGGTGAGACACCAAAAAACCAAAATCCATGTAAACAAAAACCATGTAAGCCTGAAACTAAATTTATTTTATTGTTTGTCATTGAAAAATCCTATTTCAGGTTTTACAAGTGCTCAAAGTAAAGTGCAAGTTCTACTAGATTATATTCACCTTTGCACTGCATTTTGGACTCATGCACAGAGACTAGAATGCAAGCATAGGGATTCAAGTTACAAGAAAAGAAAATGTGATATGACAGCATCGTGGAATATATGGCTGTTTTTCCGTGGGTATTAAACATGGCAAGGACAGTATATGCTTTCTCCAAGAATGTTGGGAAACAGTAGCAGGGGTCTCTTGTCCTCACATTCTGCTCCAGGCTTGGAACAAATGAATTAATTATTCATTCAACTGCATAATTAACTGTAAGCCCAACAAGGTCTAAATGTCATTGCAGTCAGTATCCAATGTAAGGTAGATCAAAAACATTGCAATCAGATCCACATCTTTAATGTATGGCTGGAGGTAAGGTTAAGTAGATCAGTCTGCTCTGTGATTGTTTGCTGTGGGTTTGCTGCAAGAAGGAAGAATAGAAATAGAATGCCATGGATCATATAACTCATACAATCATAGAGTTGGAGGAGACCAGAAGGGCCATCCAGTCCAACCCCCTGCCATGCAGGAAATCTCAATCAAAGCACCCCCAACAGATGGCCATCTAGCCTCTGTTTAAAGGTCTCTAAGGAAGGAGACTCCACTACACTTCAAAGGAATCTGTTCCACTGTCGAACAGCCCTTACTGTCAAGAAGTTCTTCCTAATGTTGAGCTGGAATCTCTTTTCCTGGAGCTTGCATCCATTGCTCCATGTCCTAGTCTCTGGAGCAGCAGAAAACAGGCTCGCTCCCTCCTCAACATGACATCCTATCAAATATTTAAACAGAGCTATCATATCACCTCTTAACCTTTCTCTTCTCCAGGCTAAACATCCCCAGCTCCCTGAGTCTTTCCTCATAGGACATGGTTTCCAGACCCTTCACCGTTTTAGTTGCCCTCCTTTGGACACGATCCAGTTTCTCAATGACCTTTTTAAATTGTGGTGCCCAGAATTGGATACAGGATTCCAGGTGGGGCCTGACCAAAGCAGAATAGAGTGGGACTATTACTTCCCTTGATCAGATTCTAGACACTAAACTTCTATTGATACAGCCTAGAATCGCATTGGCCTTTTTAGCTGCTGCATCAAACTATTGACTCATGTTCAATTTGTGGCCTACTATGATTCCTAGATCTCTTTCACACATAGTATCATTAAGCCAGGTGTCTCCCATCCTATATATATGCATTTAATTTTTCAGCCCTGTATGCAATACCTTACATTTCTCCGTGTTGAAATTAATTTTGTTAGCTTTGGCCCAACTTTCTAAGCTATTAAGGTCATTTTGAATTTTGATCTTCTCTTCTGGGGTATTAGCTGCTGCTCTTAATTTGGTGTCATCTGCAAATTTGATAAGCATGTTCTCTATTCTTTCATCCAAGTCACTGATACAGATGTTGAACAGCACTGGGCTCAAGACAGAAACCCATGGCACCCCACTGGCCACTTCTCTCCAGGATGAAGAATAACTGGGATACTCCTGTGTAGTTTACAATAGTGCTGCTCAAAATAGTGGTTGCATATTGACATAATTTCTAGGAAATTAGGCAACTATGATAAAATACATAGCACAAATATGGTCCCTGGCACATTGCTGGGGGTTAGGAATGTTGGTCCCGTATAGAAGGTAGCTTGAGAAGTACTAGTTTAGACCAGGTCCACACAGCTGGATTGTGAAGAAGGCAGAAAGGGTGAAGAGACAGATGTGCCCTTATGGACTTGGATAACAAGGAGATTAATAGGAAAGACTCTAGAATAATTCATCTGTATAGCAGCTTATTAAGGTATGGTTTGAGGAAAAAAGCAGGAGGAAGAATAAAAAAGTAGGACTGTGGCCTGCACTCCCTGTATCCATTCGATTGATCCTTTCCAAAGCTGCATCATAAGTAAAATAGTAGATCAGCTTGGGAAGGGGAGTAAGCATTGCACTTGAATTCCAAGCCCTTTGCTCACTGGATCATTTTCATTTCAGGAATGTATTTTACTTATTACTGACAATTTTTATTGTCATAGTAGGATCAGCAGTTGCTGTTTCCAAATTAAACTACAAACTGATTTGTATTTCCTAATGAGTGGTATATTAAACTCTAGGCCAAAATAAGTCTAGCCTGGCAAGCATTTTCCTTAGAATAATGGGAGAGAATTGCTTCAAAAAGGTTCACTAAATAATTATTGCTTCTTTTTGCATGCCTTCAAGACATGTCCGAGTTACCCTATCATAAGGTTTTCTTGGCAAAATTTGTTCAGGGGGGATTTGTATTTACCTTCCTCTGAGGCTGAGAGAGTGTGATTTGCCCAAGGTCACCCAGTGGCTTTTATGGCTGAGTGGGGATTTGAACCCTGGTCCTCAGAGTTGTTCCATTTCGTTGAGCAGGGAATCGAGTCTTAGTCCAATGGAGAAGTCCAAATACAACTTCACTAGTTTGCTGCATAAAGTCCATATTTCTATAAGCTTTTCTTCCAGTCATGCTTTATTCAGCATCCTCAGCTGCCTGCTTCATTCATGTAGAAAAGTCAGACTGCAATGCTTTTCTAGAGACGATACCCCTTGAAATTTCGTGTGGAAATTGGCCTGTTTTAATGCTGCTTCTCCCCAAATGCAAAACCTCACTGCATGTACAAATCTAGCAGAGCATGGAGCACTTGAATCTTGTACTGCTAGAGGGAAAACATTGGGCTAAATGCATTTGCTAGTCCCAGCTAGGCTAGACCTGTTGAACCCATGGGTCACACATTAGTATTGACTTCCCAGGTCCCAGTCATTGCTTTGGGTCTTCTTGACCTGGGACCAGTAATTGGATTTAGCCCTTAAGTCCTTATTAACCTACTCTAGACCAGATAAACAAGCCAGGTTGTTTGATAGGTGAGATAATAGCACGTTTTAACCAGGGATAATGGGAAAGAAAGAAGAACGATACAGATAAACCATAACCAATAGCTTATTTGATACCTTGCTTTAGAGTAGCCTTTCCCAACTTTTCTGATGTTTTGGATTTCAGATCTTACCTTTTCCACCTTGCAATTGAATTGTGGAGTTTGCAGTCTAAAGGCAGGGCTTCTTGAGTAATCTGAGTAATACTTTCCCCCCCAATGTGCCAGGGATTGGTGCTATATTCAGACCTGGAAACTTTCCTTCCTGAAAACTTGCCGGAGACTAAGAGTTCATGGCTCATGGACCAGCACTATTCTGCAGACCATCATTCTGAGTATCATGATTTAAGGAATTTGGAAACTGCCAGCTTCCTTTTGGGGAAAGCAACTAAAAATAGAAAAAGAGCCAATTTTAATCAAGCAAACAATAAATTGAGCCACTAAAGGGCAACATTGTCGGTTGAAGTAACATATGCAATCGTATGCTCAGATTTATTTCCGAATGTAATGGTCAGTTAATGTAACAGATTAGGAAGTTTCCCAGCTAAAGATAACGTAAATTAAATTTAGTTTTGTGAGAGCCAGCATAGTGGTTTTAGCATTGGACTACAACTCTGGAGACCCGAGTTGAGATCCTTGCTCAGCCATGGAAACTCACTGGATGACCCCAGGCAAGTCACACTCTCTCAGCCTCAGAGGGAGTCAAAGGCAACCATCTGAACAAATCTTGCCAAGAAAATCCTGGTCGCCACGAGTCAGAATCTACCTGAAGGCACACAAAACCAAGAATAACCAATTGGGTTTTGTAGATGGCTATGAGGCTAATTCGTGGAAGCAATCCTTCCACCGATTTATGGCGTCTCTTAACTACCCCAGGGATATTTGATAAAAATGAACACAAAATCACTTGGTCTGTTTGGTGTAGAATAATTTTTGGTGAGCTCAAGCATTGCACTGTTTATTGTTGAGGAAATAAAAAACAAGTCCATTTCAAACTAGTACAAAAAAGCCCAACTTCATATGTTAGCTGAGCTGCAGGTTGGTTTGTCAAAAATACGACAGATCATAGCGTCGCTAGCTAGGTTGCTTCAGATCACTCTTAGCTGTATATTAACTGCCTTTATAATTTCTCATCTGCTTTCCTCATATGATCTAAGTGTTGTTTTCTTTTCCCTTGTAGTATAGAAATACCAAGGATGTTTTAAAAACCTTTGCTCTGCTTTTTTCCATTTCCATTTTCTCGGATCTGTTCCAAACCCTTTCAAATGCTTCAGAGGGCGGGGAGGTTCTTGCATAATTTGGGCCCTTGTGTTAAATCTGAGCTATTAATATTACGCAGATGATTATCCAGGTCACTTAAATCATTAGAGAGTTTTTGATCACCTGCTTCAGAGGGAAGTCAGTGCAGTGGCTGCGGCCGAATCATAAAGTTGAATGTGAAGCCTTTTTTGCCGCTGCTTCCCTAAGGAAGCGAATATGCCATGAACAGTGTCTTTCTGGAAAAACCCTCAATAGTATAGTAATTATTTTGAAAGTTTAACAAGCCTTCCTGTGTCTTACCAAGGCTAAAATGGAAGTGTTGCGGGAGATCTGTGACTCAATGTCCCATCATCACTCGTATTATATTGTTTAAAAGCAGCATTTCTGGGGAGAGGGAAGGAAAAAATTTACATCGCCAATCCCAAAAACTGCTCTCGGAGGCAGAAAGAAAGAAAACAAGTACTGTGAAACTGAAGTCTTTCATGGCCGGCATCCATAGATTTTTGTGGGTTTGTCGGGCTATATGGCCATGTTAAGAGTTTATTCCTTATGTTTCGCCAGCACTTCTGGCTGGCATCTTCCATGCCAGCATTCTCTGAAGATGCCAGCCACAGATGCTAGTGAAACATCAGGAATAAACTCTTCTGGAACATGGCCACATAGCCCGAAAAACCCACCAAAATATACGAAACAAGTACTGTTGGGGGGATAATCCCTTTCATCACACCTAATGGTATCTTTGTGCGGTTTTAATTCAAAAGGAGAGAAGTCTTTCCTCTTAAATTAAAACCACACAAAGCTACTTCTCTCCTTTCCATCCCCAAACTACTTCAAAGTAATGAAAAGGACACAGGCTATTGTGTCATACATCTCCTAGTTTGCATCAAATTTGACCTTGTATAAAAAGATCTTATAACCACATCCCACCATCTAACTGGAAAAAGAGTTTTGCTCATTCAGTGGGAAATCTATCCCATCTCTTCTGGAACATGATGTGCAAACTTTTCTCTTATTTGAGCTTCTTTGGCCCTTTTGTTGACCATTAGAAAAGATGGCAATGATACAGACCTGGCAGATGATGTTGGACTGCATATCCCATCTGTGCTAACCACCATCAACAGTGTTGAGAAATAGTGGCAATTATAGTCCAACGGTATCTGCGAGTAGCAATAGCATGTTGGTGTGAACGCTTGCTCTGAACAGGTTCGGCGGACATGTGATGCCTGCCAGAATTATTTCTATGACTCACTAGATCAAGGTGAAAGTCAGTTGTTCAAATATACAGATTACTCCATACGCATTCCGTGAACGGCAATGGTCTAAAATACTTCGTGCATCACCACAGAGATGCAAACTAGCTGGATTGACTTATGAGAGCAATTTCAGTCAAGGGGATATTTTCAGGCAGAGACTTCAGCCCCTCAACTTAGATAAAAAAATTCCCCTCCTGCTTTTTATTTTACTTTAATTTTTAACGGTACAGGTAGGCACACTTTCTGGATATAAAGATGGGCAGATAGCCATGTTTAAATTAGCTTCTCTGTGCTATATTACAAATGTTACTTGGGTATCTTGACTTGTTCTGTAAATGAAAATGTTGATGCTTGCCGAGCATGGTTTTCCATTTCTTGCTGATTCTGTATTTTTTTGTTTCCCACTGTTGTCGACTTTATTTGTTAGGCCTCCTATAGAAGGCGGAGTGTCAGAAGTTGAAATAATATCCCAACAAGTAGAAGAAGAGACCAAAAGCATAGCCCCTGTACAGCTTGTTAATTTTGCTTATCGGGATTTGCCACTAGCTGCACTAGATCTGTCTGTAGCAGGTTCCCAGCTCTTGTCAAATTTGGACGAGGAGTACCAAAGAGAAGGGTAAGTGCAAAACGTTTTATTTCAACACTTTTTTCCTTCTGCCTCCTCCATGAGATGAAGGTGGCTTTCAACCAGTATTTAAAATAGGATCGCCTAGTATGTACATAGCTATACTGAAAAAGGTAAACTGTCTGATTGATCAAGTCAGCTCTGCTGTTTTTCTGAAGTTTTGCAAAACCGCTGACATCAAGTGCAGGTGACATCTGATGTCATTTCTCCTTAGCTGGTTTCTGGGACTTTGCAGCCTATTAATTTCTGCTTCCCAAGTGAACTTGTCCCCAGGGTAGATTTTTAAAAACTGTTTCAGTCTTCTGTCCTGATCTTGTTCCCACCTTGAATGTATAGAACAATGATTCTATACAACTCTTTGTGTGCGTGATAAAAAAAAACAGTGCCAAGAGTGCAAGGACATTGAATGGAATGCTGTTTCGCCAATAAATGAAATACAGGTAGCTGCTTTGATTCATAAGAATAGCAAACTGTTCAAAGATGGGACATAAATGATATATGCCCAAGACAGACCGCTCAAAAACGGTGGGCTGGAGGCATCCATTTTAACTCCGGAGGGACGCCACAGCAGCCAAATCGCACGGCATCCCTCAGGAGTAAAAAGAACTCAGAAACACCGGTTTCTTTTTACGGCACATGACTCACATTACGAGTGCGCCATTGGCACGCCGGTGACGTAAGCGATGCGCAGCAATGTGTATACGTTGCACATCCCTTACATAAGGATGACGGCACCCATGTGGATGGGATGCCACCATGATGCTGCTACTGTAACACATTAGGTTTCGGGAGCGTGTGGTTAATGCACGCTCCTGAACCCTAGCATCGGTGGCAGCATGCCCCTTTTGGCCTGTCTGTCTTGGGCCATAAATGAGCTTATGCATCTACATATTTATGACACCTTATAAAATTTTCAGACAGTCAGTGTGCCATGGTGGATTGAGCCTTGGACTATGACTCTGGAGACCAGGGTTTGAATCCCAGCTCAGCTATGAAGCCCACTGGGTGACCTTGGGCAAGTCATACTTTCTCAGCCTCATGGGGCAGCAATGGCAAACCTCCTCTAAACAAACCTTGCTAAGAAAACCCTGTGATAGATTCACCTTAGGGTCGCCTAAGGTTGTTTACATAAGTCAGAAATGACTTGAAGGCACCACCACCAAAAACATCTGGAGTACAGTAGTTGACAATAAATCATAAAATAAATTATAAAATGGAAACTAGTTGACAGCAGTGAATGTTGGTGCTAAAATTAAAAGGAACCTTAATAACTTTGGAAAACACCCGGGAAAATAAAAAAGGTCTTTGCCTTTTGTCTGAAATGCATTATTTTTCATGCCAGGTGAGCCTCTCTGGTTAGACCAAGCAACATTATTTTGCAAGCAGAAGGTACTAGAGTTGGTCTCTGGCATCTTTAGTTAAAGGATGTCAACTAATAGGGGCTGGGGCCAAAATTCAAGTCAGAGTAAACAATACTATTCTGGACTAGATAAATAAATGTACTGACTCAGTATAATGCAGCAAAGTTTGATAGGAAGAATGGAAAACCTATTTTAAAATACTTAGTATTTGTGTACAGGATGTAGTCAGAACTCAGTGACTTTCTCTCTCTCTCTCTCTCTTTTAAAATTGTCCTCTGATTTTTCATTTCCACCATATAGCTCTTGCTTCCCGATTCACGTTTGTGGAAGTTTACCCAAAACACAGGTGGGCTCTTGTGCAGGGGCAGGAATCAATTTTCTCCCCAGGTGCCTTCCGTGGGTTGCAATTTTTTGTGGGGATATTTACAGAGGGAAAAGATAGTTTTGAAGTTCTGGGTACAGGGTTCTGGGTTGCTTGTGAGAGTTGGTTGGGGGTATTTTCCCATCCTTTTGCACCTTTGGGGTAGGAGCTTTCTGCACAATATAACACAGAAAATGCCTGAAAATGGCACCAAAATTAAAAAATGGGAGGCAAAGCATCTTTGGGTGACTTTGGGGATTCAGGGACCACAAAGGTGGGATCCAGAACCACAGTGTAGTCACAAAGCCACAGTACACCCATCCCTGCTCTACAAGCACTTGAATATAGCCAGCCCTTTGTATCCGCAGACTTTTTATCCATGGATTCAAGCACCTACAACTTGAAAATATTTTAAAATATATATAACTTCCAAAAAGCAAACCTTAATTTTGTCATTTTATAGAAGGGACACCATTTTACTACCCCACTGTATTTAATGGGACTTGAGCATCCACAGATTTTGGCATCCACAGAGTGTCCTGGAACCAAACCCCAGCAGATACCAAAGGCCCATTGTATAAGCAAGCCCCATCTTTCACTTCCAGTACTTCAGCATTTATAACTTTTCTTCCCTCCAGCATTCTGTTGATGTGGATGCTTCAATCTTTGGTCCAATTCTGAGGCATATTTTCCATTTGTATTGTTCACTGATGCTGTATGTTTTGTTTACAACTAGTTTGAAAGTTAGATTCATGTCCATCTAGAGCTGTTGCAGTCACTGCCCCTCTACTCAACCTTGGCTTAAGGAATCTTTCTGCTCTCCTGTTTGAAAGCCTGTCTCTGAATGGATAAGCAGAACCAAAACAATGTAGGATTGCCGTATAGGCGTCTCTTAAATAGTCAGGTTGCAAATGACCATCCCTCTTGTCTCTTGTCTCATTCATCTACAGTTTCTCCACCTAGGCAGTGGCATCACCAAGGGGGAGCAAGAGGTGCAGGGTGCACCGGATTATATCTCTGAAAGCGGTGTTATCCAGACGGGTGGTACACCTGGTGAGACTGGCACAGTTGCTGGCTGAGTGTAAATGGGCATTGCATCCCTTTCTTGCTTGGCTGTAGCCACTGCAGACCTGAAACAAACCTCCAGGGAGCATGGCAGTCTGTTGCACTTCTCTCTAGGAAGACTGCTGGATAGATCATACCTAGATGCAGTGGTGCACTGAGGAATGGTGTCACCCGGTGCAGGGTGGGCAGACTGCGTTTCAGGTCTGCCGTGGCTATAGCCATGCCAAAGCCCAAAGGTAAGGGATTACTGTGGCTGCTGGCCAAGCGAGAAGGAGATGTGGCAGCCTTTCTCACTCGCCTGGCAACCATGCCAGTCCCACCAGGTGTACCACCTCACTGGGTGACACCTAGTGCTGTCTGCATCCCCTGCTCTCTCTTAGATGTTTATCACACTATGCTCTTAAAGAGGTACTATTCCAGTGTGACTCCTCTAGCAGCCTCCTGTTGCATGCTGGGATTGGCAGTTTTAAGGAGCTGAACTTCTCTGCCTGAGAATTCTAAATACCCCTCCTTAAAACTGCCAATCCCAGCATGCAACAGGAGGCAGCTAGAGGAGTCACACTGGAATAGTACCTCTTTAAGAGCTCATCTGATAAACACCTTTGTGATGCCACTGCCTAGGTGGAGCAATAGCTTCTTAGCGTGTAATAGCTAATATCTGAGTTTGTAATTTTTGGTTTCTGTCTTACTGTGTATGTGTTGTATAGTACTGATGATTATAAGCTGATTTTAAAATCAGTGAGTGGCAGAAAAACAGGATAGGAATGGCAACAACAACAACAATGGAGATAGTAGTAGTAATCATTATCATTCAAGAATGGGGAGAGAATTGCAACAGGTCCTTCCCATTCATAGGGGTTCAGTTGCCTCCCCATGGAGAGGAAAACGTGAAAGCTCAAATCCCATATTATCCAATACACAGTGATATGTGTTTGACTGCACCAGCATGCCCTTGTGCACCTGCAGTTATTGGAAAATATGGGACATGGTGCTCTGCGGACACTCCAGTCTGTGGAAGGGAAGCCCACTGATATCAAGGGACCACTATATATAAGCCTTGCCTAAATGTGTAACGTGCGACCGATTTTCAATTCTTTGGTGTTGCTTAAATAATCATTTACGCTAGAAGGCAAAGTTCATTGGAAAGTCACATCCGGTATTGTGTTTTGGCTCTGATACTTCCTGACAATAAAATTTTAGTTCATATTTATATTTTGAGTACATCAACTTTCTTTCCAAGAAAAGCTTGTGCAGTGTGAAGTACAAGATACACATAAATGCAGCATTGTAAAACATTGTAAAACCAGAGAAAGAGCAGAGTGTACAGGCAGACTAGTTCATATTTGTAGGCCCAGCCCGATATGTGAAATTAAAAAATAAAACCACTATTGTTTGCTTAACAGTTGGTTTGAAGTTCTTTTAAAATTGGTTCTATTTTTACAGTCTTTCTTTGTCATCTAGCCTGTAATAAACGGTTTGAAAAACCACTTTGTACATTGGCCATCTATTTTAAAACAACGGCAACAACAAAGTTCCTATGTCTCTTTGTTGCCTTTTAAAATAAATGGTCTTTAGATTCATACCTTGTGAGTCAGTAAGAAATGTTTTTAGACCAGAACACTGTGTTCCTCCTGGCGCTGCCTTTCTTCTTCCTCGCAGCTATGTTTTAATAGTATTGAATTTGAGTATAGAGTTGGAAAGGGACTGGAGGATCTGTATTTAGTCTTGGAACATGATAAAGCCCTAGAAAGTTTGCCCATGTCATCTCTGGGTTGGGTCATGCAATACCTTCCTTTCCAAGTCATCATTTGGAAATGTGCCAGTTGAACAAGTCCAGCTCTTTTAAGGCTCCTTGACACCACACATTTTAAAAGACAATTTTTAAGGTTTATTGACTGCATGGTAGATGGACAACCCAATAGAAGCTTGTAATGTGACCCAAACATGTAGATTTTTTTTCCCTTCCAAAATGAACAATACAGACATGTGAAATGGAATACTGTATATACTCATGTATACGTCTAGAAATTTTAGTCAAAAAATTGACTCCAAAAACCTGAGTCGACTTATCCATGGGTCAGTTTAAGTATAGTACTGTACTTTAATTCTTATATAAACAAGGAATTGGTGAAAGGCAAGAGTGTCATCTGTTCTGGAAGCACGCACACCCCCTTTATATTCTCTCATCCTTGAAGCCTTTCGTATGAGCGCAAACAGTTATGCCTCCAGGAATTCTGTACGTTTTCTGGCACTGTTTTCCTTTGCTTCATCCTTTGTTATATGTCCCTACATTTTATTCTCGACTTATCCATGAGTCATATCAAAATACATAATTTTCTCCCCCAAACGTGCCCTCGACTTATACATGAGGTTGACTAATAGTCAAATATATACAATTATCAGCCTTGTATGAGTGTTTTGAACTTTCTGAAGACCACTGGCTGCTTCTTCCAAAATGCATCCAAGGATGACCTTTTTCTTTCATTAGCATGCACTTTACTTAGGATTTTCATTTTGGTGGCCAAACTTACAGATCTGTACTTTTTAAAAACATGCTGGTTGTAGCTGGTGAGACAGGCTTATCTGCTTTTGCCTTTTCCTATCTTGTTTTGCTTTTCATATATACAGTACTTAGTAAAGACTTTTGGCGGCAGCTGCTGTTTATCTTGACTGCTGTAGGCAGACACAAACAGCGACTGTAAATTTGGCTACAGGGGAATGTCATTTATAGCTCAAAGTTTATTATTTCCTGCAAACACACTGCTGCAACTCATCAACATAAGTCTGCCTTTCTCCAGCCCTCCTCCATCATCTTCCAAATGCTGATGCTGCTTTAAAAAACTTCCAACAGAATACAAGGAGGAAAATAGGGAGCTGAGCAGGTGTAAAAAAGTTTTGTAGAAGAGCTTCTTTGGTGGCATCTGCACTACAAAAATAATCTGGTTTGACACCACTTTAACTGCCATGGGTCAGTGCTATGGAATGCTAGGAATTACAGTTTGTTGTGGCACCAGAGAAGTGACAGAGAAGACAAAACATCTCACTCATCTCCAGCTCCCATAATTATAATATTATTATACAGTCGTCCCTTGGAACTCATAGGGGATCTGTTCCGGACCCCTCGTGAGTTCGAGATCTTGCGCATATTCAAGCCCCATAAGCTTGAATGGGGTGCGTGCATGCAGGGCACACATCCTATTAAGTTTAATGGCGGTAGCCCCTCCATGGATTTTCAAGTCTATGGATTTCAAGTTGGCAGGCTTGGAGGGGTGACTGTATTTATTTCTATCCCACCCTTTACCCAAAACTGGGACTCAGAACAGCTAGAATTTCATAGGACTGAGCTGTGCCAGTTAAAGTGGTGTCAACCTGAATTATTTCTGCAGTGTGAATGCAGCCTTTCCCAGAAGCGTTATTATGTGAGCCATGGCTGTATATGAAATGATGATATACTCTCACACACCTGGCTCATCCAGGTGCTCCCTCTGGCAAGTTGCTTCCTCATAGTCTTCCAAAATCTTTTATTTTTAAATTTCATTTTAATACTGAAGGGTTGATCTGGATCTGCCTGTCCTTTAAAATGAATTATTTCTTTCCGGTGGTGTGTTTTATAAACCGTGCGGAGCAAAGCTATGTATCCGTTAACACTGCTGCATATTGGGGGAAGAACTTCTCCCCCTCCCTACATACTTTTCTCTGAGTCAAGGAAGCGGAAACAGTGACAGCTGTTAGCAGCTTGAGTTGAAGTGTTTGTAGTGGCTCATTACCAAAGAAATATGGTAATCTTTTCCCACTCTTGCTCAGTGTTGAGCGTTCATTTAAACAGTAGTGTATTACAAAACGTGTCAGCTGGTAGCAGATTGGCTTTGCACAGGGAGAAACATTGAAAGATGTGCTTTTCTCCTCTTGGTCTTAAATTGGCATTCCTGACCTTTCCCACTCAGTATATTTTTAAGAGATGGCATTTATTTTTAGCATAATATCATGCATCAAACATTTACACTAACACTTTCGCACATCAACCCAGTTTTTATTTTAGATGTTTCATACCAAGCTGTAAACTGGAGCCAATTAAAGCCTTGGCAAGGGGTTACATGTTCCACCCAAGATCTAGTTCTCTAAGATCATTTTCCCCAATTGGCAGAATTGGGGAAAGATTACTATATACACTCAACTGTAAGTCGACCTCAAAGTCAATGGCAGGTTTTGGGGATCAGAATCATGGATTTTGATATCAACCTTGAATATCTCAATGAAAAAACCTAAGGGCATGTAACAAAGGAACTTAAGGATGAAGCAAAGGAAAATAATGCCAAAGGATTTACAAAATCCCAGCAGACATAACTTGTTGTACTCACCCAAAAGGTTGGATGGATGAGAGAGTAGAAAGGGGTCAATGCTTCCAGGACAGATTACACTCTTGCCTTTCACCAGCTGATGGTTCCTTGTTTCAAATAAGAGTTAAAGTATAATAATAATAATAATAATAATAATAATAATAATAATAATAATAATAATAATAATAATAATAATTTATTTATAGCCCGCCCAATTGCAAGGAATCCAGATGGGTTATAGCAATAAAAATACAGAGAATACAATAAAATACAATAAAATAAAATAAGATAAAAGAGAGTGATGTGAGTCACAGAATTCACAGCTAGACCTGATGGAATTGGGCCTGTCTTTTTCACTCCCTCCCAGATCTGATGATGACAGTACTTAGACTGACCCATGGATAAGTTGATACAGGATTTTTGGGTCAATTTTTTTTTATTTAAATAAAAAAAATATTTAAAAACAACAAGAAATGCATTCCATGGTTATTTACAAAGGTGATTATATCCACTATAATCCCTATATTGTATTCTACAACCGATATAACTTCCAACGTCACTCCAGAAATCTCTCCCACTATCAAACAGGCATCACAATGTCTTATTTTGGATGGTCAGTTTGGGTATTATCATACAATAGTCAAATAAAGTCTACCTTGAGTGTATTGTAAGATCTGGTTTTGTAAAATGTTAGAAATTAAAGATACCTTTAACATAACTTTACCCACCCCCTTCCTCTTATTTCCATCTTTCTTTGCAGTAGTCAATGACTGGAAACCATTCTTCCTCAATTTGTTCTATATTTTTATAGTTTATCCAATGAGTCTACCTATCCATGTTTTTTGGGTCAATTTTTTAACTAAAATTTCTAGACTTATACATGAGTATATACAGTACATTGGGCTCTCACCATCCGTGGGCTTGCCATCTGTGGAGTTGAGCATCCACAGATTGCAAGACCCATTGTTTTCAACGGTGGTGCATGCATGCAGCTACGCATATGTCATGCCACCAATGGGGACAATGGGACACATTTTTTCTTATCCATGGAGGAGTTCAGAATGGAGTCCCTGTGGATACAAAGGGCCAACTGTATATAGTTCCATGGAAGAGGCTTTGCATGGCATGCCGGATCAATCCCTGACATCTCGATTTGGAAGATTCAGGTTGTGTATCACTGAAGGGCCACCATCTCTCATCCCAGTCTAGTGCAGGGAGCGTTGGATTTCTGACCATGGAGGCCTTAGTACTCCTTATTACTCTCTATTACTCACAAAGTCCCCCAGTTCGCTTGGTCTGTTAGCTGTTTCCCAGTTGGCTATGTAGCAAGCTAAAATTCTTGTCCATTTCTCTATTCCTCATAGATTCCCTCACTCAGAAAATAGTGTTGCCACATGGACAGCAAGCCTGAGTGGTTGTAGAGTATCCATCATATGCATCCGAGAAAGTAGACTTTAGTCTATAAAAGCTCATGCTGCCAACTTCTTTCTTTCAGTTAGTCTCAAAGGTGCCACAAGATCTCTTTACATACTAATATTTCTGATAGGTGGTCTTCCAAGCTAGGCTTGAACAGTGGTGGCTGGTGGCACCCATGTCAGTGGGATGGTGAATCCACTCCAGATTTAGAATAAACTTGGAAGGAGCTATCAAGATGATGAACCGATTTTGAGAATAGTTTTCAATGCCTTGAGTAACTCCTTTAAAGTTCAGACTTAAGTCAGAATGGATTCACCGCCCCAATGATATGTACACCAATCCCAAGAGAAAGAAATCTTGTAGCACCTTTGAGACTAACTGTAAGATAGATGTTGGTCGCGTAAACTTTCATAGACTTAGGCTTTCTCAAATGCATCTGCAGAAGTAGATTTAAGTCCATGAAAGCTCATGCTGCCAACTTCTTTCTTTCAGTTACTCTCAGAGGTGCTACAAGATCTTTCTACATACTGCTTCTGCAGAATAACACAGCTATATCTTTGAATTCTGCCACCTTGTTTTGGGAGAATTCAAAGACATGGTGATGTTAGTCTGAAAAATCAATATGCAAATGGGTCAATCTTTTAGCACCTTTGACTAAGAGAAAGAAAGGCTTTGGTAGCATGAGTTTTCGTAGACTTGATCCTTCTTCCTCAGATGCATGTTTTGGAGTGCAGAATCCAGAGATATAAGTCGCATGTGTGTGTAAATGTCAATTCAAAATGAATACCTTGTGGGTATGGAGATGAGGGTTGGGATCTTTTGAGAGAAAGCAAGAGATCAATGAGGAGGATGTTTCGGTGTAGTGTCTTTTTAACCTCATAATTCAAAGGACAATATTAAAAGTCTGTTTCTAAGGGAGAGTGCCCATTTGCCGATGAAAAATGTCTCCATCCTTTGGCCTGTGAGAGGGACAACCCTGCCTAGAATCCATTAGCCATATTGCTAAAGGTGTGCCTCCCTATTCATAGACATCACGTAAGGAAAATTTATTTCCCATTCCTTTTTTTACTGCGATGCTGAAGCTGTAGTGCTCATCCTTGGAACTCCTTGCCAAGAGAAACCCCATTTGGCCAGACTGTCTCAAGCTCCATCTGCTAAATGGGATCTACTTTTATTCTTCAGGCATTTGTTATTTTTGGGTGGCTCATGATCCTCTTCCCTGGATCTATGCTTTTCTGCCATTTTTATTGCTGGACGTACTATTTTTAGATGATAAATTCACAACTCATACATTCTCTAAACAGAAACTCAGATGTTATTTTACTATTTTGTTTGCAAATCTCAGCTCATTAATTCTGCAAACAATAAAAATCTATTGTTTTTCGTTCAGTCCTGACTCTAATTGAATCTTTGTTGTTGGCCTTACAGACATTTGTCTATGGCATTCCCGCTCCCAACCTCTTTGGAAAAACAAGTCCCAGTCAGACTGAAATAAAAATCTATATTATATAATCTCTTTCAATGTATGCATCTCTGCCCTCTGCTGTCCATCTATGGGATTTTTAAAAAAGAAGTTAAAGTTAAAAAGAGCTTTGAAAATGGTAGTAAAAGAAGAGAAAGATGAAGCAACAACCATGAAAACACTGTTTGCAAAACCAAGCAACTCTTTTAAGTTCCAGCTGTGGATGAGGCAACAATGAATGTAGACAATGCAAAAAAATAATACTGATTTAATTATGAAAAATACAACATGTGCATAATAACAACAAACCTGCAAGATTGCTTTATATTACAGTATTGTGGTTTGATTGTTGGACTAGGAGTCTGGAGATCAGGATTCGAATTGTGGCTTACCCATGAAACGCACTGGTGACCCTGGGCAAGTCATACACTCAGCCTCAGAGGATGGCAATAGCAAAACCCCTCTAGAGAAACTTGCCAAGAAAATGACATTCGGCTTAGGGCCACCTTAAGTCGGAAATGACTTGAAGGAACACAACAACAACTACAAACTTCAGTTTCAAACTGTAGCTCTAGTTGGAGTGATTCCCAGACTCTGGTCTTCCAGGGTTTTGGACGTCGCCTCCCACAAACTTTCACTATTGGCCAAGATGGTGGGAACTGAAGTCCAAAACTCATGGAAGACTAGAGGTTGGGAATTACTGAGTGTAACAAACTTTTATTGCAACCAGTGTCTAAAGCAATCTGAATTGGAAGACTGGCATCCCCTGCCCCAAGATAGCATGGATGGCACCATACTTCTGCCCTTTGGCTGCAATTCTTTCTTGACCCTTCCTAGGGACTGGCAGCCAATATCTTGGAGACCAGTCCATTGACTACTCCCTTGAGTAGCACTGATCTAAAGCATCTTCAGAACCTGAGGAGGCATTTAGATGTTACATTGTCTGTATCTGAGTGGTCAGTTGAATAGTTTGCATCCAGAAAGATGCTAAATTCAATCAATTGCTGGCGATTCCAATTAAATCAGGGGTGGGCAACTGTGGATGGTCTGAAAGTTATGCCCTCCATTTCCTACCATTACAGGCCATATCTGCCCCCTTTTGTACTTTTGCAAAATGCTGTTTCAGACCACCAAAAGATGGAAGATCTCCCACAGTAGCCATAAAATGGAAAATCATGACCCCTGAAGGCTTCTGGGCATACAGTTTTTTGGGAGGCGGTTCAATGATGGTAGGGCAAGAGTTTATCCAGCAGACCATACAGTTTGCACCCATGAGTTAAACTGTGAGGTTGCAGGTGATAAGGAAGACCTCTTTGCTAGATAGTTTTCACAGGCTGTATAAACAGCGCTAGAGTAAATGAACCAATTTAGTATACAGCTCAGTTGTATCCTCATATCTACCTGTTTTTAGGTAGAATGTCACCATGTTATTTGTTGAATATACTATAGTCAAAGATTGTGACAGGACAGTGGCAGTAGCTGGTGCCTTTAAGTCGCTTTCCATAATCCTACTTTTCATATGTTTGGGGTCTTTGATGAGGAAGATGATGGAGAGAAAGGCGCTGAGACTGAGGTTCAGGAGCAGTAGACACTGGAGAGAAATATAGAAATGTAACAGGAAAATTGCATATCCATGGGGATGGGATTGTATTTTTCTTTGATTTGCAAGATACCCAGATCTGTTGGAAATTCCCCAGTTCAGCAAGTGTGGAGCAAATTCATAGGAGCCAGAATTTTGTACATTAAAGCTCTTACTGGAGCCTTTATTTTTAGAGCTATAAATACTTTTCTACTCTTAAATGATACTCTTCAATGTTGTTCTGGATCACAGTAGAGATAGGCTTGCAAGTTGGTGGCCATAAATGGCTACAAGACTACCTCTATTATTGTATGTCTGTCAGTATGACTTCTTGGTATGTGGAAAATTGCTATTCTACTTTCATCCTGCTTCTGAGCTTCTTGTAGACATATAGTTGGCCACCATGGGAACAGAAGTCTGGACTGGATAAGTCTTTAGTCTGATCCAGTGCAGGTCTTCCTATGTTCTTACATTGTTATGGAGAAAATAAGACAGAAGACTTGTGTTTGGTCAATTGTTGATGCAGCTGTACATGATGTGCTCTTCCAATTACATGTGCTCTATTCTTGCAAGTTTATATTCCAATACATTAGTATTTATGGCACAAAAACATGTGTTTATGCATGCACTTGTCTGGGTGTTTGCTGTAATAGACTAACACAGCCACACCTTTGGCATAAAAGGCCATACCTAGTTTAGAGGATGACTGAACAGAAAAGTTGAAGCGACTTCTTATAAGAGGAAAAAACCAAAGCATTCAAATTTCTGTCCTGTTTCTGTCCTTTTACCCATCTCCTTTCCCCCCGTCTTTCTTTCCTTTCTCCAATTCCTCCCCCTGTTTTCTTTCTTCAGATCTAACTGGCTTAAACCGTGCTGCGGGAGGCGAGCGGCTGTGTGGCAGGTATTTTTGCTCAGTGCAAGTCTCAACAGTTTCCTGGTAGCCTGTGTAGTATTGGTGGTGATTCTTCTGACTCTGGAACTCCTAATAGATATAAAGCTTCTCCAGTGTGAGTAGCAGGCTTTTATTTCTTCTGACATTTTCAAACAAAAGACTTTACGTTTAGGTTAACATAGTGGGGTGTGTGTGTGTGTGGAATCGGCATCCCTTCGAAATACACTCGTCCCTCCACGTTTGTGATTTGATTATTCATGGGTTTTATTAATATGTTCTCTCTAGGAATATCTAGGTCCTCCAGCGCAACTCTCTGGTCAGCTTTAACCAAACCTAAAGATTCCTAGAAAGAACACTACACTAGGCATTTGTAGCTCCTCCAGCGCAATTTTATGGTCAGTGTGTGGCAAATGTTGACCACAGAGTTGCACTGGAGAACTTAGAGGTTCCTAGAAAGGTCTTCTCTCAGATAAAAACATAGTGTTTTTGTTATTTGCAGTTTTTCCACATTCACGGGGTCCTGTGCCCCTAACCCCAGCGAATGTGGAGAGACGAGTGCAGTCCATAGAATTCATGACCTGTAAAGCTTATATAATGTGATGAACTTCTGGAGTACTGATGGGTTCCTGTATAATATTGTTGCTGCCTCCTTTGCACATCCCCATTTTCAGGTTCAGATTTAAACGTTTTCTCGTTCTTGAACAGCTACTACATGTATTCTACCTATGTTTCTTGAGTGACTACTACATAGTCAGAACACAGGCATGCAATTTGACCCTGGCAAAGAAATGGAAGTTAAACTGTGTTTGAGAGCCTGGGACTAAATCCATTGCTGCTGTCTTGGGGAATGGGCTTGGGAAGCAATTAATTTTAAGCCACTTGATCCGGATCAAGAAGAAATCTGTTTGGGTGGCTATCCACATAGGAAATGTGTTACAATGAAGTAGGATAGGAAGCCGGAATCAGATTTCTAAAGATTCCCTTCCTCCAGCAGAAGGAGTGTCCAGTGGACTAATAGGGTTTATCATGTGGTCAATATGGAGCCACAACTAATCCTGGATTTTTTTGGTGCATGCATCTCCTTCATGATACAATACATTGACACTTTATAATTCAAGGTGTGTGGTCAAGCACAATCTTAAAATTAAAAAAGCAATATGTAAGGGACATTAGATTTGGAGGTGTCTCAAGTCTGTCCTATCTTTGTATCTTTGTCCAACCTACTCATTCTTACAGTATAAGCTAAAAAAAATCAAAACACTAAAACTGAATTAGTCCCCTGCCCTCACCATTTTGGTGAGCCATACAAAAACTAATCTTGGGTTCTTGCACTTTATTAGAAATCTCTTTAAATAGCTTGTGTTGCTTGTTTCCCCCCTACAATCTTCCAACTTTTAGTAACCTGTTTTTATTGTAGTGATGATCTGCCCTGCCATAAGGAGCATAGACACAGCTTTGAGTGTCCAATAGCTGTAGCGTTATGGGTTTTGGAGGGTCTTTTTGTAATGAAAACAGCTGCTTTCCACTTGTAAGGGTTGCTGCCACTTGGTCTTGGTCTTGAGCCATTTCTCCCAAGTTATGAAATTGTCTTAAGTGTTTGAAGGAAGCTCTTTACACCAGGCCAGACTATTTGTCCACAACGTCTCCTCTGACTGGCAGTAGTTGCCTGATCCTTCCATCTGGAGATGCCAAGGATTGGATCTAATATCTTCTGCGTGCCAAGAAAGTGCTCTGCCATTGAGCTATGGTTTCTCCCCATACAAAAATACAATATAATTTCTGCAAGTGACTTTATTTGTGATTGGAGGTTATTTTCACAGTTCCTTCTAGAACCCCAAGTTAGAATCCTTTCCTATTGCTAACACTTCTGGAGCCATGCTGTTCGATGGCTTACATGCTAATCCAACAGGATTGGGACAACAATGCATTCAGAGATTTTTCATTGTATGATTGCCTTTGCTGTAGCAAACAGCTGCTAAAGTAAATGTTTTCAAATCTATTCTTCATACTTTCTGATTTGGGAGGGCAAGGTAATTTTTTTCCTAACAAAGCAGGGACAGGGACCATACTTGCGTCCATCGGCTCCATCTTTTTCTTTCTTTCCTCAAAACTTGTAAAGAACTAGCAGCCTATGGCTCACAGACTGGCACCTGACCACATGTCACCACTTTAAGTAGCAATGTTTTAAGTAACTAATGGGGGGATAGCAGTTATTTTAAAGGATTTGGGGTGTTGCGCTTGATATTAGGAAAGCTTGAGCATGCTCTGCTAGAGTTTATTCATTCAGCTTTTTCCAACAAGAAGTGTTTAATTTGTCAACCCTAGAAGTGTATAGTCATATATGATTATGTATTGATGTTTAGAACTTCAGTTGGAAGAAAGTAGGTTCAGCTATTTTTTCCAACAACAGATTATTTATGTAGCACAGTTTTATATATTCCAACTATCAGCCGCACTTGAGGGTATCAAGGAGGGTCTTTTGTTTCACTTATTACCTGATCATTTTTAGTGGAGGAACAAGGGATCTTGCTTGTAGGACTATGTTTCCTTCCCCAAGTGGTGCTTTTGTTAGTAGTTGAAACAGCATTTTCTTTAATGCTCAGTTAAGCCAATTGGGTTGAGAAAAAAGGGCCTTGCATTGATACCAAAGCAATAGTATTTTTAGCTCCTCTATTGAGCTTTATAGTGTCTAAAGTTATTTGTTTAGGGATTTCTAAGCATCCATCATTAACTATTGTCTATTTTCTTTTGGAGGGGAAATAGTTTAATCCATAACCGTAGATCATGTGAGGGCACAGGATTTCCAAAATCAGTTCCATTCAGAGTGCAAATTGCCTTCTGGGAAGAAAAGTATTATTTCAGCCTTGGGTTGGATGTTTTTACATTAATCACTGTGGACTGATGACATGTACCTATGCCAATTGGAGCTGAAGCTGGAGAACACTGACAAAAGAAGCTGTTTTATTAGATCCCCTTTCTGTTTTGTAACTGGTCTAACTGGCTTGATGATGCCACATTCTTGCTCTTCTTCTCTTCCTTCTTTTGCTCCAGCTTTTTATGTTGTTTGGAAGCTCTCTTTGAAACAGGGGGATGTGGCACAATGTGGCTTTATACAGCTAGGAGTGGGAGATAGTGTAACCATCATCACAGAATATAGCATTGCATTATTATTATTGTAGGGGTCGGTTGTTTTCCGTACTTCTGGAGGTGACTTTCAGGGCCAGGCCTTGGATAACTGTAGCCTCTAATCAGGTTAGACCCTCCAGCCTTTATGCCACTGACCAAACAGTTTCCAGTTGCAATGGAGGCGAGTGGCAAATTACAGAGGAGATCGTTTTGCCATGGACTAAGTTGAACCAGTTATTTTTGCATGAGACTAAACAAAAAGATGTGGGAGAAATCCAGAATTTTTTGGAAATTTTCCGTGAACATTTTTTGTTGCCTTATATCAAGAGCAGGCAACCTTTCACATCTGAATTCTATGATTCCACTAAAGTATTTTTAAATGAAATATATGTGAAAGTGTTAATGGTGGTTAATATTACCAGCGAGCTCCGCTCAAAGATAGCTTAGATCCAAAATATACTGTAGAAATTATCCAGTTTGAGACTGCTTTAACTGTCTTGGGTTAATGCTAAAGAATAGATTTCCTAGCACCAAGCGATTAAAACGGTCTCAAACTGGATTATTTCTGCAGTGTCGATTGGACCTTAGTTGATGAAGAAGGGTCTACAGA
>NC_056527.1:152371841-152453000 GCF_019175285.1 Sceloporus undulatus | reverse complement strand
TTTGGACTGGCCTTACAGCTAGGAAAAAAGATCTGAGCAGTTGTGCTAATGGTTTTCACATGATGTCAAACAGACTAAATACAGCACCAAATAGCCCAATGTACAGCGCATTGCAAAAGTCCAGCCCTGAGGTTACCAGTGTGTACATTACCATTTTTAGGTCCTCTAGCTCTAGCTAGCGCAACCGGCGTCAAAGGTGTGACTTGCTGAGTGTGTGTGCTATGAGACCTAATGGGATAGGCTCATGTTTGTCATAGATGTCATGAACGCTTGAGCTGCACATGACCAACTGGCCTCAAATGAGATGTTGAGGTCACCCAAGATCGAAAGTCTGACCAATTCCAACACTTCTGTGAGGTTGATCAGGGAGACTGATAGACAGGAGGGAGTACACTAAGAGAATCCCCAGTTGATCCCTGGTTTTCAGACTCAGATACGCTTCTTCTATATGATTCAGCTCCTTCATAGGTAGTCTGATCAGTTAAGATGATCTTTATGGACCACAGCTACTCCGTCCCCTTCCTACTTTCCCTCACCTGGAAGGCAGGCTATACTATATAATCATGGGGTGGCTTTTATATGGGATGTGTGTTATATGCGGTGTGCACTGATGTTGTGGTTTGTTTGTTTTTGTTTACAGTATGTAATTTAATACTGTTTTTATTGAATGGTTTTAATTGTTTTAAAAACTTTTATTGGAACGGTTTTTAAATGGATTTACTTGTGAGCTGCCTTGGGTCCATTTCTGGGAGAAAGGCGGCATAAAAATGCAATAAATAAAATTCTAATAGATAAATAAATTATGGTGCCACCTGTATTGTTTGAAAATTGAAACCATAGTTAGAGCTCTACATTATTGTTACATAGTTGGTATAATGTCTAAAATGAATCAGTGTCTTTGATGTTATATTAGTATTTCCATGTGTTCTTGCAGTTCGTCAGGAGTTTGTTTAGTTTACCTCTGCATTTGTTAAGTATAATCTCCTGGTTTCAGTCATGTTGAGACAGGATTGAATATCTGATAAATACAGTACATGTGAATGTGCATGCATGATCTGTAACTTGCTTCTTTGGAAAATAAAATTATACCTCAATGTATTATGTTTAATTCCAGTTTCAAGTGCATCACAGTTTGCTGGAGTTATTCACTGGATCAGTCTAGTTATCCTCTCTGTGTTCTTTTCAGAGGTAAGTGAAACACAAATAGTAAGTGACCTGTGTGACAAAGGGGACAGAGTTGAACAACTGGTGCCTTTCTTTGGAAGCAATTATGGCTGTACGTTCATCCATGAAACTTTCATAAGCTTATATTTATTAGTGCATCTTTATATGTGGCTGATCTTTCAGGGGATTTCAGAAATTACAGCCGACATGAAAGGTAGACTCCAGATTGCTGAGTTTAATTGGCCACAGAGAGAATGTAGTAGCACCAATCTTGCAATAATTGGTCATGGTTCATTTCAAAATTCTGTTCACTACCTTTAAAAAGACTAAGTGGTCTGGATCCAGAATACCTGAAGGATCACCTATTCATTTAAAAAAATCTTGCTATTTCATTGATGTGTGTTTTGTCAGGCCTGTTTTAGGTATTTCCCCCTGAAGTGTGATAGAAAGTTACTGGGAATGCAACTTTTTCCATAATGGTTTCACAGATTTTGAACTGTCTGTCACATAGGTTGTTGCTAGCCTTCTGACAGCAAGTAAAATCTGTATTATTTCACAGGGCATCTGGATTCATGGAGGTGGAAAGGAGAGATAAACAATTTGCTCAGATGAGCTTATGAATTGGAGCTCAGAATGCCCTGGTGACCCTAGACTTTATAGAGAGGGCCATAAATAACTAAATTTATTGACAGAGCTTTTCTCTTTCTCCATTTTCACTGAAAGTGTTGGACGTGGGCATTAAGATCAATTGAAACCATAATTATAAGCTTCTGGAGCACATCAGAGTATGCACTTCTGATGCTTCCTTGGGCATATTCTTCTCTTCTGTCCTTTCTTCCTGTCCTGCTCCTTCTCTTGTGAAATGTTAGGTTGTAAGTTTATTGAGGCAGAGAGATCTGTTGTAACCACAGTTTGAATGTTAGGCTTGAAAATCAGTTGGATAACACTAAATGTTAGAAATTGGGAGGGTCATTTAAGTAGCTGTAATCTTTCGGCTCCAAGCACCAACCTTAACAAGCTGTCAAAGAGTACGGTCGACTAAAGGAAGGTGAAAAGTGGAATTAAAGAGAGTGGGTTTGGGAGGGAGGGAAAACAGAGAAAGGAAATGGGGAAACTGTTTACCTTATATACTCGACTATAAGTCGACCTTATGTATAAGTCGAGGTGAGGTTTTGGGGCAAAAATTATAGATTTTGATATGATCCGTGGATACGTCGAGGGTAAAACCTATAGGCATGTAACAAAAGGATCTAAAAGATGAAGCAAACATAAACAATGCCAAAGAACTTACAGCAGGTATCACTGTTTGTGCTTAATCTTAAGGTTGGATGGGTGATATAACAGAGATGGGTCAGTGCTCCCAAGACAGATTATACTCTTGCCCTTTCCCAGGGGATGGCTCATTTTCAAATAAGAGTTAAAGTACAGTACTTGCATTGGCCCATCGATAAGTTGACTCAGGGTTTTTGGGTCAATTTTTGACTAAAATTTCTAGACTTATACCTGAGTATATACAGTCCTTATTTAACCAAGAGCCCAGGGCTGTAATAATCTAATATTAAACTATTACAAAGGGACTCTTCTGGTAAGCTTTGGTAAGCCATAGCTTTAGCTCAACTGTTGCCATGTGCACTCCTGAACGTGACTTTTGCAACTCCTAAACCTTCCTGGTGAAAGCCAGTGTGGTGTAATAGTTTGAGCATTGGACTGTGATTCTAAAGAACAAGGTTTGAATCCCTGCTCAGTCATGAAAATCCACTGGTTGACCTTGGGCAAATCACACTCTATCAGCCTCGGAGGATGGCAAAGCCTCTTTGAAGAAACTTGCCAAGAAAAACCCATGATAAGTTTGCCTTAGGGCCGCCATAAGTTGGGAATGACTTGAAGGCATACAACAGCAACATAGAACTCCTGGCATTCCCCAGAAGCCCATTTCCAAACTCAGGGATGTTGTCTTCTCCTTGTGAATTTCCTACATTGATAGATGTCTTGGGATCCCTTCAAGTTCTACAGTTCTGTGCAAATTGTTCAGCTGTGCCTTCCGGCTCATAAACACTAGAAGAGGGACTTTCCCTCTTTTGAAGTTTTCTTATTTAAAAACTTGTAGTGACAGTTGTTCTTCATACACTACTGGTAACTATGTCTTAAGTATATAGAACCGTCTTCTCTCAAAAATTTGCTTGCCCTTCTCTCTTCCTTCACCTTCCTTCCCAGAACTCACACTTTCCCTTCTCTGCCTTCTGTCACTCTTACTGTCTCTTGTCACTCTTATTTTCTCCATCGTTCACCACTCCACCCACCCAACATGCTGTACCTGTTCACACACACACACACTCAGTCTTCATACACACAATGCTCCAATGTTGCTATATAAAAACACAAACCATTTTTTCTTCCAAATTATGTAATATCACACCTGTCTCTTTGCTTGCAGAGTAACATAGGTACTGTCAACAGGCATGATGCAAAATAGGCAAGTATAGGACGGAAAGAACAACCAGTGGTGATACTTTATTGAATTATTAGCATTATATGAAACAGGTGGCAAATGGGTGCTAAATGTCAGAATTACAGAGCTCTTCAGAATCTTTTTGTCTAGGCAAAAAGACAACATGCAAAGGTGAACAAATGCGCATGGTAACTGCTCATCTCTTCTTTTGTGTGCTCAAGGACTTGAATTTCTTAGATTTTTGTATTTTTTGTATTTGCATTTGATTCAGTCAACTGTGCTGGGCATGGAGGCCTAAATCCAATTTTAAAGTGATTCCAGACTGGCATATAAATGGGAATGCAGGTATTATTTTTTTAAAAATTTGGAATTTACTTGCAATGCATTTCTCAGTTCAGAAATGGACTAAAATATATACCATATATACTCAACTATGTCAAGTCAACCACGTTTTGGAGCCAGAATTATGGATTTTGATATGGATAGGTCAAGGGTAAAACCTAGGGCCATGCAACAAAGGATATAAAGGATGAAGCAAAGGAAAACAATGCCAAAGAACTTGCAAATCCCAGCAGACGTAACTGTTTGTGCTCATACGAAAGGCTGGATGGATGAGAAAGTAGAGAGGGGTCAGTGCTTTCAGGACAGATTACATTGTCGCCTTTCACCAGGGGATGGTTCCTTTTTAAATAAGAGTTAAAGTACAATACTTTGACCCATGCATAAGTCGACTCAGGTTTTTGGGGCCAGTTTTTTGACAAAATTTTTAGACTTATACATGAGTATATACAGTATGTAGAGAGATCTTGTAGCACCTTTGAGTCCCAGTTGTGGGGAAAGAGCAGGATACAAATAATAATACTAATAACAACAACAACAACTATTATTATTATTATTATTATTATTATTATTATTATTATTATTATTTGAGACTAACTAAAGAAACAAGTTGGCAACATGAGCTTTTTTAGACTTAAGCCTACTTCTCCAAATGCATTCCAAATGTAGAAGTAGACATAAGTCTAAAAAAGCTCATGTTTCCAACTTCTTTCTTCTCAAAGATGCTACAAGATCTCTCTACATAACTGATTCTACAGACTAATATGGTTATATCTTTGAATTCTATGAGTATATACAGTATGCGTTAGAGACAGCTGTGTACAAAAAGCAAATGAATGTTTGATGTGGTTTAAAAAATCCAATTGTAGACTGGCATAGAAATGTTAACTATTGAAGCAGATTTATGTCTTTGAAACTGCTATCCCCTTTGAGTTGTTTGGCATAGGAAAAGTTTAGAAACGTTAGCATTAGCTTTCTGTTGGTGTCTAGCCCCATTTCACAGTGTTTTCCTTGACCCCTTTAAACACCCTGAACAAGCCTAGATCTAAGAGACCTGAAGCACTCTCAGGCCCAGCATCCTCAGATATTTTCATATTTTCATAACTCGTCTCCTAGTGAAACATGGACTTTTTCCATGGTGGCACCAAGACTGTGGAATTCCCTCTTCAGTTAAGAAATTCATTCTTCTACTTTACTGCTGGCTTTCCAGGAACAAGCAAAGACTTGCATTTCAGAAGGCATTTGATATCTTTTAAGTAGCTATACAGAAGAGTGATGTGTTTGCTTCTGATTCATATCATGGAGTTTCTGGTGCTCTTTCGTTTCTTTCTCATTTCTTTAGCACACCTCTAATTTTTGTTCCATGGAATGCCTTTATTCCTGTAAGTGAATGTTTTAAACAAGTGACATAACCTGGGTTATATGAACCTAAGATAATGTAAAGATCTCTCTACCATCTCATCCAAAGATCTTCACAGTTGCACCCATTTTCTGTCGCTGACATGCTTTTGCAATGCTGGAGATATCATGAGCCTGTGTGCAAAATCATAACATCTTGCCATCATTCAAATTTACTTGCTTCTTGCAACAGAATTGAAACAGCAAATGGTGGTTGTTTCCCCAGTTTTTCTACAGTTCTGGTCCTTGATGGTCTTCTGCCAGCCGCAGATGATGTATTCAGGTTTCATGGCCTTTGAGGACTAGGCCAGCCATCTGTGAAGTACTTCACATGAAAGATATCTGATAATCCTGTCTATATAAAGGAAAGGTTACCAAAAGCAAAATCATATTCTGGCACAAGTTCAGTTTTCTGTAGTCTTTTTATTTCCAGTAGAGATCTGATGGGAAAACATCTTTATTCTCTTATATATTTTGGAATGCATTCCAAGCCTTTTGCCTTCCAAATGTTGCAGAAAAATGATTTCATAGTGAGACATTTCTTTTTTCTTATTCTTTATGTGTTTATAAAGGTATCCTATACCCTTCCTTTAGGCTATTATACAACTGCTGCATTCTAGAATATAATTATGAAAGAAAGCTAGCACTAAATGGTTTTTTAAAATGAGACTTTTGCATGGAAATTGACCTTTTTGTTCATTTTGCTGCCCTGATTTCTCTCAGACTATAATTCTTCTCCACTTTTGGGTTGAACTGGTTTTTATATTATAAAGTTGAGGCCCTCTGCTCTATATATTAGAATATAGTAATGCAAGAATATAAGGGATAAACACAGTCAAATAAGCCTTTAGAGGTCTAATGTCATGACTTGCTTTTGTCTCCTGATGCAAACAAAAACTGGTCATAGTTCAGACATGTGGGATCTACTTAGAACCTTAAAGTCAGCCAAGCAAAGCCAGGTATAAAGTAGTTGTAGACTGTATGTAAAGACAACTAAAAATGGGTACAAAATGTAAAACCAGCTGCATATTACATTCAGGGAGTTTATACCAGCATTTTATAGGCGAGGAATATTGGCGTGATCAGACAAAAGATGTGGCAGAGAATGTTGTTATGTTCATTTTTAGTTCTGTTTGATTTTATGCTGCTGTTAGCTATTTAGGAAACTGTTGCTGATCCATTGCAAATCTCCATAACATTTAATCAGTAGATGCATCACGCTACACTGGTTCTTGCCTATGGAGGCTGAAAAGCGCAGTCCCAAGCCCCAGCTACCACTAGTCCTGATGAAAAATCCTTGGAAGGAAACAGACAAAAGTAGTATATGTTTCTAACATCCTGTGAACTACACATATTAATTGGTTTCAAATGTTAATATTATTTAAGAACATTTTCCTTTTATAATGAACATCTATGGAAAAATGAATGATAATTCTCCCTTCATCTTTCCCCCTCTCTCCCCATCTCTGCTTTTTCCTTAGACTATTTTGAGAATTGTTGTTCTTGGTATATGGGACTACATTGAAAATAAAATAGAGGTAAGTGTAAAGTACATTTAGTCTTGAATAGCACATCCATCTGGCCTGAAGCATGGGAATTGTTGCATTGTTGAAAAATGAAGCTGTAATTCCAAATTCCCTTTATTTCTCAGTAGCATCTGTGAGAACACACACACAAAAGTATAAGAATTAGCCCTAGGGAAAAGATGGGTAATACATGTGGATTACAGCTCTCCCCATGCTCAGCATTGGCTATGCTAATTATTATTATTGCAGTCTAACAACATTTGGAGGGACTCACATTACTTTGGGTTCATATCTTTAGCCCATAAATCCAGCTCTGTGGAGTTTTCAATGTATATTCAGGTCTCTTTCCAGCCTCAGTTTCAGTATACATACAGCCTTCCTTATCCATGGATTTTTTTATCCATGGATTGAAGCATCCACGGCTTGAAAATACTTTAAAACTATGCAAATTCCCTTAGACAAATCTTGATTTTGCCCTTTTATATGACGGACACCATTTTACTATTCCATTATATTTAATGAGATTTGAGTATCCACGGATTATGGTATCCACGTGGATCCTGGAACCCAACCCCAGTGGATAACAAGGGCCCACTGTACTATATACATTCAAATATAAGTCGATCTCATGTATAAAGCAAGGGCAGGTTTTCGGGCCAAAATTATGGATTTTGATATGATATGAGGTAAGTCAAGAGTAAGACTTAGGGTCATGTAACAAAGGATCTAAAGGATGAAGTAAAGGAAAACAATGCCAACGAACTTACAAAATTGTAGGAGGCATAACAGTTTGTGTTCACACGGAAGGAAGGAAGGAAGGAAGGAAGGAAGGAAGGAAGGAAGGATGGATGGATGGATGGATGGATGGGTAGAGGGAGGTCAGTGCTTCCAGCCTAGATTATACTCTTGTGTTTCACCAGGGGATGGTTTCTATTTTTATGAGAGTTAAAGTACAGTATTAACATTGACCCATGGATAAGTTGACTCAGATTTTTTGGGGTCAAATTTAGATTAAAATTTCTAGACTTACATATTAGTGTAGTCTTAAATATATTTCAACATCTAGTTTTCAACTATGTCAACTTTCACACTTAGAAGTTTATCTGATCACTCATAAGTAGTGCTGCTTAATTTTCCAAGCTGCTCCTAGGATGCTATTAACCTAATTGTGGAAAGGTTGAGAATGAGTGGTAGCAGAAGATGAGCAAGTCTTCTTATCCGACATAGAAGGCTGCTTTTTAACAGGTAAAACTATCCGTCTTTAGCCAATTTTGTTCTGCCGGTCGGAGCAGTGTTTCTCCATCACATCTCCCACTATCTGAACCTTTTAAACTAGCAGTTTATGGATTGATCTTTGGACCTCCTGAGTACAAAGCATGTCCTCTGCCACTGGGTTGCAGCAATGTGGGCTTTCTGATACAAGTAGAACTGGAAATTTTTCTGGAATGACTTCTGGTTCTCTACAAAGCTGTATCTGATTTAGCACATTTGGTTGGAATATGTATATATGTATGAATGTGAATGAATATGTATATATTCCAACATATAAAAGCCTTATGTGGAGATTATTTTATTGGAATATTTGTAACGTAAAGCGAATAGCATATATTGCCCTGATACGTAACTAAAAAAGCAACTACACCTGAAATACAGTTGGCCCTCCTTATACACGGATTTTTTTTTATCTACGGATTCAAGCATCCACGGCTTGAACATATTCAAAAAAAGGTATACATTTCAAATAGCAAAGCTTGATTTTGCCATTTTATATAAGAGACACTATTTTCTATGCCATTGCATTGAATGGGACTTGAGCATCCATGGATTTTTTTTATCCACAAGGGCCCACTGTAACGCTATTTTTAAGTTCACATACCTAAAATGAACCATATATGATACGTCTTATATCAAGTCTACCTTTCTTTTCCTGAAGTATAACTAATATCTTCAACTTCCATTGGAAGGAAAAGTGATTAATGACAACTAGCTGAACATCTTATTTCACTAAAGACTGTATGTGGATCTGTGGGCACTGGCAATTTGGTATATTTTGCCTTGCTTACTTCTGCTTATGACTGAGAAGCAAAAGATTTTGTGAAATAGAAACCAACTTAGCAGTGTGTTCGTTTGTTAGTCTGTTCCTCTAAGGCTTGTCAGAGCTTACCTCCTTAGAAGAATAAGTAGAACTTCATATTCTGTATGGTACGTGATTGATGGCAGGCCCAGACAACTATGGAAATATATGCGCCTATGTATTTATGCAGAAACAGACAAACATGGGCAATTATTGTGTAGTTGCTATCATTGTATAAGTATATACTGTCACTGTCTTTCAAAGCTGTGGCCCGTTTAAGGAAAAACCTTAAGGAGATGCCATGCTTCTCATTTAACTAATCCTTAACTAGCGATGTACCGAGATTGAGGAGCTGTTGCAATTTGGCCTTTTAAAAATATTCAATCAATTCAAATGTTTATTTGTTTAAAGGGTTTCCGAATTGCTCTTCAGGTAGAAACCTGCCCATTACAGTTCACATGTTGAAATGTAACAGCAGTGAATCACATAAAAGTAGTCTAAACAGGAGAAAACCATGAGATGAGAATGGATCCAAATTGAGTTGAATCCACAGAATGAATCCAAAGATGAGTTGACTTGGACTTGTCGTTGGCTTAGTTGAATGCAACTTGATATTTGCATTCAAAAACCATGTGTAAATGCTGCTTGTGAAATCCTTCTCATATTAGGTCTTTGATGGTGCTGTGATAATCCTATCCTTGGCTCCTATGGTGGCGTCTACAGTGGCAAATGGACCAAGCAGTCCATGGGATGCTATCAGTCTTATTATCACACTGAGAATTTGGAGAGTCAAGAGGATTATTGATGGTAAGTCATCATGAACCTTTAGTAACATTTAAAAAAAAATCTGTTTAAGTATTTTCTAAAACATGTCTGTGTTTTCAAGTAGAAAGTGATGGTTTTGCTGGGTAATTCTCGCTGGAAGGATGATCCAGTTACTGTACAAGTGTTTTTATGGCAGCAGTTTTGCACCAGATCCCAGTTTCATAATAGCCATGGTAGTGGAAGGGGCTGTATGGAAATGCCTCATTTAGACCGCAAGAAACTTTGGAAATAAAAATATCAGTGAGATGGTCTTGACCTGGGAAAACAGAGACAGTGGTTCAGTGGTAGAGCACCTGTTTTGCATACAAATATCTGCCATTTCCTATTAAAATAGAGTGCACAAAATAATACAAGATATATATATCAAATAAAAATCAGATTGAAACTGGAAATAGGTTTATTAAATATGGTAGAAGGTAAAGAGGGAAGGGAAAGCGTGAAAGCAATATTGTACTGGTTGACAACAGCAAGAATGGCATTTGCAAAACACTGGAAAGAACCAGAAATCCCCAGTGTTGATGAATGGCTTTTAAAAGCCCTAGATGTTATTGATAAAATAACAATGTTGATAAGAGATGAGCTAGTCAAAGAAGAACAGATATGGGATCCATTATTAAAGTATTGTAAAAAGAGATGGTCTAACAACTGATTATAAAATGACTACAAAATGAATGATTGATGTGTTATATATACAGTTGGATAATACATTTCTTACAAATGAAGAAGACTAGAATATAAAAATGTGCATAGTCTAAAAATAAGAATAAAATATGTATATAAAACAGTGAGATGGAGATGGAAATAGAAAAAGAAAGAGGGATATATAAGTAAATGATGTAAAGGAAGTTACAACTATATGAGTTAATAATGTAAGGGGGAGGGAAGGGAAGGTAAAGAGAATAATGAGAGAACACAAGGAAAAAGTTGTATTTTAATGTATGTATTAATAAAGATTATTTTAAAAATAGGGTGCACAACTTTGGAGAGACTGGGGCCAATTTCACATCTAGACCATTCATCCACCTTACGCTGAAACACACCATTGCCTAATAATATCCAAAACACCAGAAAGTCCACGTGTGGTTTTTAAACAAAAAACCAGCAGATTTCCACTTTTTAATGCCATGGGTAAATTGTATTTCCAGATGGATGATTCTCCCCCTTTTTCCCTGTAAAATTTTGATGGAGAGGGCTTTGGTAACCAGCAAAGTGGGGTGGCTGACTGATCTCATGTGGCTTAACCTTACATTAAGGGAAGTTTAGGTAGCAAGTGATGTGAAAAATCCATGTTGTAGATTGTGGAAAGCCACTGCCAGTTGGGGCAGACCTGTCCACGTCAACCTGGTGTATTTTGTACACCGGGGCTTACAACTCCCATCAGCTCCAACTAGCTTAGTCAATACTCAGGGATGGTGAAGACTGTAGTCTATATATCTCCAAGGTGTTGGGTTGGGGAAATCTATTGAACAGAAGTGTCATCTAGTTTGTTTTGCTCTCCCTGTGTTCCTAAATAAACCAGAATTGATACACTGGGATATTTTTTAAATAGGTAGAGAAGAATCTCCCCTATGTAAAGTAATTGCTTTTATAAACCAATTTTGAAATGTAATAAGTTTCCTGATTCACCATTGAGGGTCTGGTCTTTTGACTGTCGAACAGAATCCCTCCCAATCGTTCAACATGCCTAAATTGAAGAGGGTTAGGAGTAGAGAAAAAATTATATAATCCAATTTCTATTTCTATCAAATGTTTTCTGTCATTCATGTTAGCCAAATGAAATACCATGCACTAGGCCAAAGCTTGGAAAAGTTACCTTTTTAGACCATAGTTTGCTGAATTTCCCAGGTACCTTGGCCATTGGCTATGCTAGTTGAGGGATTCTGGAGATTATAGTCCAGAAAACCCAGTTTTTCCAAACATCTTCAGATCTGATGTGAAGGCAAAGGCTTTCATGGCCAACATCCATAGTTTTTTGTGGGTTTTTCAGGCTATGTGGCCATGTTCTAGAAGAGTTTATTCCTGACATTTCTGTGATTGGCATCTCCAGAGCATCTGTGGCTGACATCTTTAGCAAAATGCTGGTGAAATGTCAGGAATAAACTCTTCCAGAACATGGCCGCATAGCCCGAAAAACCCACAAAAAACTAGTCTTTGGATCTAGTTCATGTGATATGAGGTATGTGTTTAAGAAACCTAGCTGCTATTACTTCTTAGTTGCATTTGCTGCTAAGTATAAAAGATCCTTTGCCCAGTAACCTCCAGTACTTCTTCACTATGGTTTTTAGCGTACGTATTACCAGTTAAAGTGGAAATGGAGATGGTGATTCAGCAGTATGAAAAGGCAAAAGTCATTCAGGATGAGCAACTAGAAAGATTAACCCAGATCTGCCAAGAACAAGGGGTAAGTCTCTCTTTCTGTCTCTGTCTCTCCGTTTTACATGTGTGTGCCACCTTTCCAATATTCTTAGAGAAACTTACATTTCAAACATAGCAGCAACTCAATAAATAAACCAGATTATCATCAATAAAATAATAGCCACATTTTAACAGATTTGCCATATTAATTTCAGCAGTGAAAACCAGTAACATGGGGTGAAATTGAATAGAATTTGCACAGTTGATTCAGTAGATCTGTTTTAGCTGGGGCTGAGATTTGAATGTTTTATTTTTAAATTAATTGGTAGCATCGGGGTTAAACATAATACCAGTGAATTTGGATAACTGGGATGGACAACGTATTGGTCTAAAATCAACATTGTGTTAGAACCAGACCTAAGTAACGCTCAAAGTTAGACCCCATGAAAATTAATGGGGCGAGTTAGTAATCTCTAACAGGGACCATCAATTTCAGCAAGTCTGTTTTAAGCATTAATAAGTTGGGAACCAGCCCAGTGCGATTGCCTTTTCCCAAATTAACATTTTTCAGCATATTTATTTTTCTTTTAAAAAAATCTAAATATTGTAAATTTATTGTGTTGTGCTGTCATATTTTAAAATGCTTAGAAATGTTTCCCTAAAATAATTTCCAAGTGAAGCTCTGAATTTGTTTGTACATTACATCCAAACCACATTAAGGGCCCGAACAGGCAGGCCAAAATAAAGCTGCTTCGGGTCACTTTGGAGGTATGCTGTTTAAATGATGCATGTATCTTAAGAGGGCAGAAGCTGCACCAAAGCTGTGCTTTGGTCCTTAGCACTAGAGCATGGCTTTGGCGCACTTCCAGCCTCTTAAACAGCATATTTCCAAAGTGACTTGAAGCAGCTTTTATTTTGACCTGTCTGTTCAGACCCAAAGTATACTTTATTGATTCTGACCCACTCTCTTGAATATTTCAGTTCAGACGCTTTTGACTTTGCAATATACTGTTTGTCTCTTTGCTCCCAGTCATATCCAGTTAGACCAGAAACTAAACAAAGTCTGAATGGAAAAATGAGGGGACATTAAACTACTTCTGGGTAGCTAATCCTAGCAGGCTAGCCAATACATGACCTGGAAAAGTCTGAACAAGAGCAGATGTTGGCTTATTCAGAGCTTGAAAATGTTTCTTTTGTGAACTACATCTCCCAGAATCCCCCCGTCGGCATGCTGGCTGGGAGTTCTGGGAGATATAGTTAAAAATATTTTCTGGATCTTTGGATAAAAGTATAAAAGTATATTCAAGTATAAAAACAGGCTACTAGAAAAAAATTCCCAGTAATATTAATATGACATAATTTTAATTTCATTCAACAGTAATAAGGTAAGCATGCTAGATCACAACTCTGTCAGTTGTGAGCATTTAGAAAATGGTCCATTTCTAAATTTTGGATCTAGGGAAAGCTTAGTTGGGCCTTCAGGTATAAAAGCAAGCTACGAGTAAAACATTCCCAGTAATATTAACATGATATAATTGTAGTTCATTAAACATGGTGATAATGTAAACATGCTAGATCCCAACTCTATCAATTGTGAGCCACAAAAATGGTCCAATTCTAAATTTGAGGGGCCAGCTGCATCTTTCCCTTAACTGCACCAAATCCCTTCCAACAAAAGGGTACTAGGATTTCAAAATACAAATCAAATTTGTTTCAATAAAGGCAGTAACATTTCGCAACTAGTCAGCAGTTTCATGGCGATGGAAATTGTCTTTTTTTGTGTGTCTTATTCAAAGGGTATGTAAGGTAAGACTTTTTTTCTTTTTGCAGAAACAAAAATCAGCATTTTGTTTCTGCCAATTTCTCTTATGAGCACAGCTTGTTCTTGGTTTATCATTTATATAGTATGGGGCAGAGGCCAGATTTTCCCCTACTGTGACATTTTTTGCCTGAAAATGAGCCAAGAAAGTTCCCAGAAGTAACTGGAAGTCTGTTTTTGTTTTATCTCTTTGAAATTTGGAGGCCAGTTTTTGGGCTGGTTGGAGGGGTGGGGATGGTTTAATTCCTCATTTACTTAGAAAACTACTTTATTTGTCTCTGGCTGTTCTGGGATCTTTTTCATCTGAAATTTTATTTTACATTGGTATTAAGGAAGGATTGTGTATTAAAGAGGGATTGTGTATTGAAAGCCGGAGTGGTGACATGGTTTGAGTGTTGGACTATGACTCTGGAGAACAAGAGTCGAATCCCGGCTCAGCCATGGAAACCCACCTGGGCAAGCCACACTCTCTCAGCCTCAGAGGATGGCAATGGCAAACCCCTTCTGAAGAAACTTGTCAAGAAAACTTCATTCTAGGTTTGCCTTAGGGTCCCCATAAACCGGAAATGACTTGTAGGCACACAACAACAACTTAAGGGGGGGCTGCATGTGACCCGCAACATACACTTTTCCCAGCCCTAATATAGTGCCATCGGTGTGCACAGCAAAGGTTCCCTGCAACTGGGAGTTTAATATCCAAAATGCAAGATAGAATATTTGATTGAGGGATGGGAAGATAAATGGAGGAGAAAATATGGCTGAGAAAGACCTGTCTGTAATCCTGGAGAACTATTGCCAATAATGAATGAGATAGACTGTCAGTGATTCCCAAACTTTGACCCTCCAGGTGTTTTGGACTTCAACTCCCAGAAGCCCCAGCTAGCTCGGCCAGCAGTCAGGAATTCTGGGAGCTGAAGTCCAAAACATCTGGAGGACCAAAGTTTGGGAGCCACTGAGATAAACCAGTGGTGGGTTTGACACAACTTCTTGGGTGGTTTGGAGAAAAGCTCAGCATCTAACTGTGATATCTCTTGAAAGTGAGGCTGAACAATAGCTGAGACAGGTCAAATTATAAAGAGTTTTGAACGATAGGAGAGATATATAGAAGAGTAATGGTATTTTGAGTTTTCTTTCCTTTTCACCACTCCAGGCAACGTTGAGGTTGTTGGGGTTTTTTAAAAATCAAACTGTAACACAAGACATTGAGAAATCCTTCTTCCCTTTCAAAATGATAGGTAATTTGTGGAACAGCTTCTTATTTTAATGGCTATGCTGTTTTTGTTGCTGCAGTGTGCTATCCCCTCTTCTTTCCATTTTGCAAGAACTTTTATTCCTCTCAAACAGTCATTTTAGTCGTTGGAAGCCAGCCGAGATCATCCTCTGTGTTATTCAAGCCCATAAATCATTTCTTTGCCGTTTTCTCCTGTTGTTGTTTCCAAATTATAGTTACCAAGAAGCAGTCCCACCTCATGGAAGCAAACGCTGGCAGAGATCCCAGCGACAGATGAACATTTGGGCAAGATGTTCCATCCAGAGAAACCTAATAGAACGGAGCCAAACAATTTCCCTTTGTGTTGCTGTGCAGGAGGCATCTCCTTTAAAATTTTCATTGATCTTTCTCACTTAGTCCAATCATCTCCTATTTGGACCATAAAAGACAACTATCTGACTTACTGAGAGCTCCGTCCCTATATCTATATATATTGTAAAACACCAGCCAAGATGTGGCAGCCCTTTTTTTATTGCTAGCCAGGTGTTCCTTAGAGTCCCATACAGGCCCTGGTCCTTTTACAGTTACTTACAAATAATTATTTAAGGCCGTCCGCCAGCTATTTAGGGGCTGCGGGAGAAATTGTAGCCCCCTTTCAGTTCCTTGCTTCCCCCCTCCTTCCAGATATGCATGAAAACCTTGCTTTATTTTGCATTTGTGCACAGAATACACAATTGCACATTGTGGAATATGCATGGGTTTATTTTCAACTACATCCCTTTGTGTGTAATGGGACCATTTAGTCATTTTCTGCTGTGTTACCTCACCTGGAGTTACTAGACAGCAGATAAGCATGTACTTGTCAATTAGATCAGTGACTGCTTAATATCTCTCTAATCTAATTTTCTACAAAAATGTGTTTAAAATAGCTTATAAAATATGTAAAAACAAAATAATAATAATAATAATAATAATAATAATAATAATAATAATGGTTAACCACTTAAAAACCACTGTTACATTTTTGGCCAGGATCCTTTTAGGCCAAATTAGAGTAGATCCATTGAATCTATTGTTGAATGAGTCAACACACAGGTAAATCCAACTGATTCAGTGGGTCAACTCTGGATGTGGCTGGCAATAGGACTTAGGTCCTAGAATGCAGTCTGGTTTTTATACCAATAGAATAAAGGAATACATTGCTTCAAGTCTACTTCAATTTATGGTGACTGTGTTATAGAGTTTTTGGGGGGTTTGGAGATAATTGGAGGAAATTTGTCGTTTCCCTCCTCTTAGGTTGAGAGTGTGTGACTTGCCCAAGGTCACCCACTGGGTCTCCAGGACTAAGTAGATGTTCAGACTCTGGAGTTTTAATCCAGCATTCAAACCACAAGGCTATGCCAATTTGTAAACCCTGCCACTATTCTACAGATCACTCATAGATCCTGATCTCCCTTCTGCCCCTATTTTAGTACAGTACATGTTCAGTTGAAAAGCAAAGACTAACTTAGCTGCATTTTTGCTGATTGATCATAAGATGGCAGCAAAACTCCTTACAGTACTTCATTTTTCCTCTGTTAACCTGAAGTCTAGTTCACTATTTTTACCCTGCTTGTAGTTTCAGAAATGCCAGCTTTTCTTGTTGCTGAAGACTTCTTTTCTAGTTCGTTGTACCAGCTCCCATCAGCCCTGCCTAGCTCTCCGATAGCTGTTTTACACACAGCGTATCATCAAATGCAATAATGCATTTAAAGTTTTATCCAGTTTGTCACTTGGGCTACAACACTAAAGAATATGTTCAGAAGTAGCCTACAGTTTACAGCCATAATTTAGAAGCTACCTTTAAGTCATGCCATGTATTGACTTTACTGTGAATATAGCTGTTTCTAGACTGTAACAGATAGACAGCAGTTGCAAAAAGCAGCTGATAGCACTGCCTTGGTTCCAGGTAGAACCTGGATTCCAGAGGGAGATTACTATAAAAAGTTGAATTAATCAAATTTTTGAAACAGGTGTTCATAAAAAGTATGAAGTGTTTTGACTTCCACCTTCCTTGTTGACATCTGCTGGAATGGGAGAGATGCATGCATGCTAAATCTATCAACCGATTGATCTATTGATCGATCTGTCGATCTGCTATGCCTCAGGAATGTTCTTAAAGACTTGCAGTAGTGTGCTGAAATCCACCTGCTGCAACGTGGTGAGCAGATATGCATAATCTTGATGCCACACATAGCTAACCTGCACCTCCTTTCCTCTCAATGTGGCTGCTGGCTCTTTGATACACCTGGACCAACTCCAAAAAATGTTGGTGTCTGAGGTGACAAATCCAAGTGGAGGACATGTCTGGTTGCTAGTGTCATCTGTGAATGTCCCGTTATAGCGATATAAAGGAGACTTGCACTGGGAAGCTTTCCAATGAAGTGTGCATCATAGCTCAGATTTCTCTCTCCTCCTCCCCAAAATACCTGACTGCCTTTTAAATGCAGAATTCGGTCCAAGAAACATCAGGAGACAGCTGTCTCCTTTTGCCTTGTATCAAGTCTTTTATGCAAGTTGTATGATAAGTAGATGATGTAGTGGCCAGGATTTCAAGTGGCGAGACCCCGGTTCAAATCCCCCAGCAGCCTATAACATACAAGGCACTTTGAGACAAATTTATTTGCTGGGTCACTGTGACGTCAAGGAAGGAAGTCTGCAGGAAGAATGTGAAAAAAATCAAACTATGCAATGTTGTACTTTTCTACTTAGAATCAAGTTCCACTATGTTCAATGGCACTTACTTCCATTAGACACCTATCTAAAAGGGCCTCATTCCCAAATCCATATACCTATTAATGCAGGATTGGGGTCATTCATTCTGAAAAGATGGTAGGCTAAAGAAAACTCTGTGTCCCATCAGCCCCATTACACTATGAATATCTATCTGTTTTCTCTCATTTCTATCTTCCTCAGTTCTGGGGGCTTGAGTTCAATCAGAATATTTTAATACTATAACTGATAATTTAAAGTTAAATACAAGTTCTGAGAGACTTATGTCAGGCTCAGTTTGGAATGCATGCACTCAGCAGACTTTTCCAAATCTCAAATTGGCTAAGCATTATTCCAGTTATACAGTATTCTCTATTGTTAACCTATGGATTGTGTACCTGTACTCAACTTTTCTATTTACATAGAATTGTAAACTAGGACCATTCCAGTTGATAAGAGTCTGCTCTTTTATATCCAAAAGACTTTGGTGTGTAGATGATACTTCTTGCATTTCATGGCCTTTTGCACCAGTGTTTACAATCCTTCAGTCTCTGCCTGTACATATTGCAAATGCATTGCACACAGCTCTAGATACATATCTGCACACTATGGATAGTACTTCAGGCATCTGATGAAATAGGCTGTAGTCCACAAAAGCTTAATATTCTTCAGTGTTGCACATTGCCAGTTGCTGCTTTTGTCACAGTGAAGCCTAATATTTTGGCCTTTCCACTTGGCAACAGAGTCTCTCTTGTGCACAAACATCAAGTGTAAATACATTAAGGTTGGAAATTTGTATTGAACAGATTGATGCACCAGCTGTCGCCCAAATGTTGGAAGCACAGACACTGCCTCTTCTATGCCTTTCTTAAAAACACTGAGCATTAATAGTTCAATAAGTGGTTTTCCCTCCATTAGCAATACCTTTCTGAATCCTTGCTCATTTTTGTCTTTTACTCATTTCTTCCCTTCTCTCTCCCTCCCTTTGGCCTCAGTTTGAAATTAGGCAGCTCAGGGCTCACTTAGCTCAGCAAGATCTGGATCTCGCGGCCGAGAGAGAAGCTGCTCTGCAAGTCCCTCACATGCTGAACAAACAGACAAGTAACCGATACAAGGTTGTGGCCGCTGGGGGTGATTCGGACGATGAAGCTACCGAGAACATCATGGAATTGCGACCGCCGCGGGGTAAGTTGGAGACCCAGCTGCTTAACCTTTTCATTTTTGAATTGCTGCTCAGCAGTCTCCTTTTCCATGGAACTTGTGCAAAATGCTCCTGGGAGAACTTTGTCAGTGTGACACTGCCAGGGGATCTCCCAGCGGCAGTCATTTTCCAGCTGAACATTGGAGAACAGAGCAGTGCGTTCCAGACAACCTGTCCTATGTGCTGTAATCTGGCTGACTGAGATGTGATGGAAAACATCATCAGTTTTTAAGTAAAGATTCATCTGACACTTTGTTTGGTTTCTGTTGATGCAGTGCCGGGTATTATTTGCTCTTTAGGCCACAAAATGTTTTGGATCCTTGTATTGTCCTAGCCATGTTGATTTAGATATGTCTCACAAACCCAGGGATGGGAAATTTGTGGCTTTCCAGGTGTTATATTTGCATGCCGTAGCAAAAATTAGGTTGGGAGTTGTAGTCACGCATCTGGAGGGCTGTACATTTCCCACCTCTATTATAAACAATGGTCAGGAACCTATGGAATTAATGTCGGGTGAGAGCCAGCACGGTGTAGTAGTTTGAGCGTTGGACTAGGTCACTAGGACAAAGGGAGGCAGGGTTCAAATCCTGGCTCAGCCATTAAACCTACTGGGTTGCCTTGGGCAAGTTACACTGTCTCCGTCTCAGAGGAGGGGGAATGGCAAACCTCTCTGGAGAAGCTTGCCAAGGAAATCCTATGATAGGTTTGCTTTAGCTTCACCATATGTTGGAAATGACTTGGACGCACACAACAACAACAACAACAACATTAAAGGAAGTGTCCCATTAAGTAAAAGGATCTGCTTTCTGGTTTAGAGCATCCAGCCAGTCACATAGGTGCACTTTCTCTTATGGCTGCTTGGCCTGTATCTCCATTACATACCGGATATACTCAACTATAAGTTGATCTCATGTATAAGTCAAGGACTTATATACAATGGATTTTAATACGACTCATGGATAAGTCAGGGATAAAACTTAGGGGCATGTAACAAAGGATGTAAAGGACAAAGTTTACTATCTTATATAAAAATGATCCCAGGATGAACTACCTAAGCTCTTACCTTTTGGCACTCTACTCAGAGAAGGAGAAGAGTTAAAATACACTACTTACATTGACCCCTGAATAAGTCGACCCAGTTTTTGGGGGTCAATTTTTTTACAATTTGATTTAGACTTATACATGAGTATATACAGTATACCATGAGCACGTGAACGCCCCTTAGTTATAACCCACATTGAACATTCATATCAGATAATAAAGGAGCCCCCAAGAAAAATGATAAAGGTCGGTGCAAACCTATGGTTGATTCAAAAGCTTTCATTTTTTATTTATTTATAGGAATGGGGAGTGCTTTTAAAGTTAGAAACATCGCTGCATTTCCATGACTGAGCAAATGGCATGTGCCAAACTTTTAAAAATTGACCATGATCTAGTCAAGATTAAGTACATGTAACTCCCATGGTTTCCAGTGGTGAAGGTTTCAAACACTGGCTTAGCTCTCTTGCAAACTCAGTAGTACAATACTTTTTCCAGTCTGTCTGTCAGGTGCTTTGGCTGGATTTGTGCGGTGCGGATTTTCAGATTGGATTAACTTTTGCTGATATTGGAGAAAAGGCAATGTGCTACAGTTATTCTTAGTACGTGTGTAAATGTTTTCCAAAATTTGGTAGTGTGTATTAATATCCAGAAAACCTCCTAGAAAGTGGTTATTTGTGTTGAATTTTGTGCAGTAAGCATTTTGGCTTCATTTTTTTTTTATTTGCTGCAACCTAAATTGACAAAAGCTTGCTGTAATCTTTGGGAGCATCTTAGCATATTGTTGTTCTGTTTATCATCAGCATAGTCTTGTAAACATTTCTTGCATGTAACCTCCACAGCCAAGGGATTTTGTTGTGTTGTACGATAAAATCCCTTTTACGCTGGCATGCCACTTTCCAAACTGGGTTTGCGTAAAGCCTTCTTAATCCATTTACCCCCTTTTTAATGAGATTTCTTAGTGCTTTTCTCATGAGGTTCTGTTATAATTTATGCATATGTTCCTTGAGGGTTACATTAGGGATGGACAAAAGTGGTGCGCACATCTAAGTAACGTTGCTGGAATTATTGCGCGTTTGAGAGTCGGCCTTAAACTTTTATATTTTCTAGACCTGTATGTTTCCAGATTGCCACAAGCAGATAGTGGTGGGTTGTTGAGGGGTTTTTTTTCCCAATCTCTTTGCAGAGGCTTGGTCATGCATAAAACATAACAGGTCTGCAAGCCAAATAAATCATTCCTGAATGTCTGTACATTGCATTAGTACCCTTAAGTGTCCTTAGGATTCACAGCCTGCTTGGAAGTAAGTCTGACTTAAATCAGTACGATTTCATTTCCAAGTATGTAGGTGGTAGAGACGGAAAGCTAAAATGCACCCTACAACTATTCAGAAAAAAAGGGTTTTTTAAAACCCTCATCTACATTTGCCTTTTCTTACAGTATTCCCATAGGTTTACCAGATGGGCATTGTACAATATTGGTCCAAAACACACTGCAGAAATAATCCAGTTTGAGACTGCTTACACGGCCCTGGCTTAATGCTAAGTAATTCTGTGAACTGTAGTTTTGTGAGACATTTAGCCTTCTCTTTCAGAGAACTCTGGTGCCATCATAAACTGCAGTTTCCAGGATTACCTAGCACTGAGCCAGAGCAGTTAAAGTGGTCTCAAACTGGATTATTTCTGCAGTGTGTCTTGGAAGAGCCATCTGAAGAGTTGTGAACATTGTTTGAGCTACTTGTCATGTACAAGTCTTTTTTTTTTAATTTAAAAAGAGTTGGAGCAAAAATTCCCCCAACAAATCCATTCCTTTTTCCAATTGGTGTACTTTTCTTTTTTTCTCCAAGCCAATTCAAGGTATTTTGGCGAAAATGTCCCGTAACATTGAGAAGATGCTGACAACTCGCCTCATTTCAGGGACCTGAATACCTTTGAGTATTCCTAACTTTAAAAAAAAACCCTATGAAATACATGGGTCACCATAAGCCGACAGGTGACTTGAAGGCACATACATATATAATTTGTTCCTAAGCCCTCAAAAATTAACTTGTTGCATTTAACATTTCAAGACTAGAATATGGAAGAACAGATCAAAATAACCAGTCTAGCAGTCTTTGATTTCAGACATATCTTGTGAAACAAAATTGTCTTCTATATCTGTTTTAAAAATGGACAACAAGAGAGCTAAGCACACCTCTTTGTGGGGAACCCGTTCCATGATCTGCTTCTCACCAGCCAAACATCTGGCCTTTAGTGGGAAAAAGATGAGAAAGATTGCAGAAGACAGAGTAAAGTTCTCAAAGTTAGAGGCCTAAATCCAACTGCTAGTCCTGAATGAGAGCAGAGCTATTGAACAACTGTTGAATAAATCCATATTTTTGTAAATCCCATTCATTCTACTTTAGTTGAGACTAGTAGTTGACTTTAGGCTAGAGATTCCTAAATGATATTGACCCCAACTTTAAGGAGAGTCTAGTAGTCACCTGAGGCTTACCATGGTTAAATCGCCAGCAAAACGCTCCAGAAGCGCGAAGTTGTGATAGCCAGTCATGCTTCTGAAGCATCAGTGTAGCGTCCCCTCTCCTCTCCCATTGACAAAGCATTCACAGAGCAGCCATTTCTTCAATAACAAGAACTTCCATTTTGAATAAATGGCTGCTCCGCAAATGCTTTTCTGACGGGAGAAGCGAAACGACCCTTCAGAAGCATGACTGGCTATCACACCTTTGCACTTCTGGAGCATTTTTCTGGCTATTTAACCATAGTAAGCCTTGGTGTGTTAATCCCCATATACACAGTAGTCCACAACAGTTCATGTTGTGCTGTCCTTAAGTGCATGCTCATTTATATGAGTCTTTGTGCACCTTCCAGAACATCAATAGTTTAGAACTGAACTTGGCATGGGATGGAGGTAGTCTGGAACGCTGCTCTTGATCTGTGTAACTCGCTGCCAGGAATCTTAGTGTTAGTCTCATTAAATCTGTAGGGAGATTATCGCACGACTCTTTTTGCCCAATCTGGGCACAGGCTTAAACGGGTAAAAACGGATCTTATCACTTGCCTCTGTGCCCAACTTAGCCGCATTGTGGATCCGGACTCCTGGTGTACTTTTCAAAGAATGATACTTTCCCGTTGTTCGAAAAGTATGCCAGGATTCCAGGTTGGGTACGCGATGCAGCCGAGTTGGGCACAGAGGCGTGCGATAAAATCCGTTTAAGCCCATACCAAAAAAGAGGTGTGCAATAATCTCCTAGGATTTACTTGTGTGTTCATTCACTATTTGACAATGCAGTGGGTCAGATCTAGTTTGGTCTAACCAGTAAGAGTCAGGCATTAATAAATACAGTATAATGAACTAGATGGATTTTTGCATCCATTTCTCTACAGGCTGTACAGCGCGCCCGCGCCATACGCGGCCTTGAGCATACGCGCTCAAGCCGTGGGGCGGAAGGGGCGGCGCATCCCATTCAATTGAATGGGCGCTTGCGCCCCACGCGCTCCCGCGCTGCCTTGCATGAGCCCCATTGTTTCCAATGAGGCTCGAGCATAGGCGGAATTCGCCTTATGCGGCGGGATCCGGAACGGATCCCCCGCGTAAGGCAAGGATGGACTGTAATGAGCAGGAACACATTACTGTTTATCCACAGAAGACTTTCGCTATAACTGAAACACTATACTTGGGGTATTTTCTTCTGCCTATATGTCCATAACATAGTGCTGTTGACTGTCCTGCTTTCAAGAGCTATATCCCTTCGCTTAAACCTTTTGTATGTCAGAAACTGTCTGACATGGAGCCATCAACTGCCTCTGGGCCCTGATGTTAACAGCCTCTGGGAGCTACAAAACATTATAGCTGCGCCTGGAGAGGTGAAAGTATAAAACAAGCCGGGTTATGAGTTGCTGTGCCAAATCTGACTCCAAGTCCCTGGAAAACCTTCCAGGTTTGGAGACCCTCAGTTCTGCTTTGAACAATGGGCTTTTAGTGAACTGAACTACCTAATTCATGAGAAATGGGATACTCCCTCTCAAGGCAATTATATTTTCCCGACTCATAAGGAACAATGGAAACATTCAGCATCGGCTACTTGAGCATGAAAGGTTGCAAAATTCCAAGAGAAATATTAGATTTCTACTGATTTCTCTCCCCACAGCTCCTTCGTATGATATTTTTATGGAGCAATCCATAAGTTAAAGCTCCGCAGGGAATCGCTCAGCTTTGCACTGTTGCGTTTACATGGGACTTTTGTGCTTTAATGGAAGTCCTCAGAGTTTTAGCATCATGTGGTACATGCTGCAAACAATAGCAACACAATACATACTTAACTAAAACAGTATAGCATACACTGGTAACACAGATAACTTTCATCACATATTTGCATTTGTTTTTTTTTTTAATCTTTACCAACTTTTTCACCTCTTCTTTGTCAGTAAAAGTAAAAGGCAATAGTAGGGTAATATTGTTTATTAGGGCCCTCGAGGAATGATGAATGGTTTGCGGTCTGTTGTCACTTTTGCACATGTTCTTTCCCTAATTTCATTCTGCTTTATAGCAACATTGATGTGCACATTTTTTAAAATGAACTAAAAACTTGCAATTAAATATTGTTTTCCTCAAAATATTCATGTTAAATTTTATTCTGGCATTCATCTTGAGGGAAGAACTCTGTTCAGAAAGTATAAAAGCTTGTTGATAATAAAGTTCTAATCCACCTATTAGTCCAGGATATGTTAACCAGGACAGTTTATATTGGAATTTGCAAAGGTCAAATAGACAATATCACAGGATCTGCTGAATGCACATTTGTCTTCAGGTGGGAACTTCACAAAAGAAGGACCTCATTTGGAGATCTTTGCGTATAACAAAACTGTGGAGACGGTCGGTCTATCAGGTATCCACCTCCTAAACTACTAACAGGTGTAAAAATAAAGGCTAGCACTTTGCATTGAGCCTAAACTCAAAGTGGGAATTCATTTGGTTGTATGAAACACAGGTGTAATGCCACTATAAAACCCAGTCCCAGTTAGCAGCTTTGCAGCTATTGTTGGGGCTGGCTTGGATTCCTTTATCGTATCTATACTGTATTACTGTATATAGTGTAACCCCATGTGTTATAGTATCTTTTACTTATATATTTCCTATCTGGACATTGCATCCTCATTGGCAAAAAAAGTTAAAAACCCTAAGGGGCCACAGAAAGAGCCATGTTGAGCTTCATGTGACCGATGTGTCCCACTTAAGGGCTCAACAGATGGGTGGCAAAACGCCGCCCCTTTTTGCCCCATATCATTGCCACGGTGACCAGATGCCGCGGGAACAATCCGCTCCCTCTCAGGAGCAAAAAGAAGCTGCCACAAGCAGCTTTTTGGAAGGGGCACCATTATGGTGCTTGCGTGCAATGAATATGCCCCTTGCGTGGAGTGCTGTTTGGGTGCTCCGACACCCATGCGTCATCATGGCGCACCCCGTGTCGACGAGTGCACGCCAACATGGGGCACAGGTGGCGAAAGTAGGGCTGGGTGTGTGTGGATGCCCAGCCCTACTTTCGGGCCCAGGCTAGCACAAAGCGTCCGTCTGTACCGGCCCTTAGTCTGTTTGCCATATAGATTGCCCAGTCCATTCTGGCTATGTCTTAGACTTTTTTCCTTTAAAGTGAGTTGCTTCGTTTTTCCATTTACAGAATAAAGGGCATGGCACTCTGCCAGGTTGTTTGTAGGAATCTGTTTGAAAAATGCTTGAGCATAAAGAACACTTGGTTCTTTAGCTTCCAAACTGCAAGCCTCTTCCTCCTCTCTGGTGAGTAGAAATCCACTTTTGGCGAACAGTCAGGGATGCCCTTGTTGTGCTGGAGGCGAGTCAGTTTACACTTTCAGACTGACTTAAAATTGTGTAGCTTTTGACCAGTAACTTGGGGGTGCTCAGACATCATGTAGCATTCAGGAAGGACATTCACTACCTTTTCATTAAAATTATACCTATGAAAAGATTTCTGCGTTGGTTCTAAAGAAAGCTCTTGACAGGTATACTATGTTATGCAATCTCTAGTCCTCCACTCTACCATTTTTCTTTGTTGATTCCCGCAGCGCATGGGACATTGTCTCATCTTCCACTAAAACAATTACTGCATTGTTGCAGCAACTCCTTGGGACCTCTGTGTGTGTGTTTATTATGGCGTCCCTAGAGATATCTAGTTAGCTTATTAAATGAAGTCACAATAAGGCAGCCAAAATGAGGGGATAATGACATTAGACTTTGTTTCACGCAAAGCTGATGCGTCATTGGCAACTCTTTGCTTAATAAAAAGGATGCCTATGTTGGCAAGGTTGAAGATGTTTCATTTTCAGACTTCAGGGAGATGAATGTGATAGCATTTCACAGTTTTTACTGCTTTATTGGTTATACTGTAGATACATATGCATAACAAACATCATATGCTATTAGTGAGTTGTTAGTACAGTAATCAATCAATCAATCAATCAATAATTTATTACAGTCACAGACCAGCATAGTTAGTATGGTAACAAATTAATAGACTTCAATAGGAGAATTAACCGAAAGGGTTAATCATTGCCTTCTTAGTAAATAGATAAGATGAATAGTCCATCTTACTTGAGGCCATATACAAATATTTGGTAATAAAAGAGAGAGAGAACACAAACCGATCATTACTTATTGGCTAGTATTGCAATTGTTACTTTGTTCTCAGCTTTAGCAAAGTTTGCCAATTAAATGATTAGATATGCACAGAAATAAACCAAAAAGTTTGAAAGCACAAAACGTCCTCTCTTTGTTTTTGTACCCAGCTTTTCATAATTTCTTATATTTATGAGTAGGGAGGTTTTCTTTCTAAAAATGTTGCCCAGTTTGTGGGGACATCTCATTAGTTTGAACTCAAGATGGTTGCACCAGGTTTTTGTAACCCTTGCTCTTACAATTCCTGGATCTATTTGTACAACAGTTGTGTTTTTAAAGTGTGTCATGCCAAGCTACAAAAGAAATGGTTTATATGTTGGTTTGTGGCCATTGCAACTGTAGTTGAGCATCAGTATCCTTTCATATGTCCTTGCCGGCAAATATTCTGTGTTGGCTTTTTTGAAAGTCCAGCATTTCATGTTAAGAAAAGCTGTTTGCATAGATGATCCTCCTTCAGAAGGCCTCAGTTTAATTCTTGGCATCTCCAAGTAAGACAAGAGAAGAAGCCTTTAAAATGCTGGAAAGTCACTCCCAGCCAGTATAGGTCATTGAGATAGTTATGCCATAATGCCCTTGCAACATCTTTAGGTCACCAGTTTAATCTTACACTGTTCCAAAACTGTACTTTAAAAGTCAAAATCAAGAGGTGATTCAGAAGAGGATTCAAAAGTGGTGTGGGTGATGGGTTTGCAGACTACATCTCTACGTTTGCCTCTTGAAACCATTAAAGTCCATGCTTGAGACAGGTTGAATATCCCTTATCAGGAATTCTGAAATCCAAAGTAGTCCAAAACCCAAAAATTTATCTCAGATGGCTGAGACAGTGACACTCTTGCTTTCCAGTGGTTCAGTATACACAAACTTTGTTTCATGCACAAAACCATTAGAAACATTATGTATAAAATTACCTTCAGGATATGTATATGAAAATTAAACAAATTTCATGTTTAGACTTGGGTCCCATCTCCAAGATAACTCTCTCTCTCTCTCTCTCTCTCTATATATATATATATATATATATGCATGCAAATATTCAAAAATCCAGAACCCAAAACACTTATGGGTTCAAGCATTTTGGATAAAGGAGACTCAACCTGGAAAAGACTTTATCTCAAAAGACAGAGCAGCCTTCATGATGTTCCTGACAGAGTGACTATGTTTTAGGTGGTCAGCAGAGAGGAGGATTATACTGTCATGATATTATTCTTTGCTCAATATTTCATTTTATGTATTCTTCATTGGGTAGAAAAAGCAGACCATAACCCGCTTTCTTGAATCAAATTTGATTATGTTTAAAATATTACACAGCCTTGGCAAAGGCGTGCAATGAATTTAAATGATTTCCACTAGAAGCTGGCCTGGGTATATTTGGGCCTTTTTTTTCACATTTCTTGAATGACAAAATACTGTCATATTGTGCAAAGACTTTTATAGGACAAACTCTGTAATCCCAAATGGATGTTTTGTATGGTTCATTGTGTATGGTTCATTTCCATGCATAAAAGCTTTTGAATTTGAATTGACATTCTCACACACTAATAACACATATAGGTCTGTCCCTGGCTTTCCACTCCACCAAATGCATCTGCGGAAGTAGACTTAAGTCTAGGAAAGTTCCTGCTGCCAACTTCTTTCTTTCAGTTAGTCTCAAAGGTGCTACCTTCCTAAATACAGGTTTGAAAATTGATTCACTCAGAATAATGTAGGTTTGAACTATCTGATTGCAGAAGTCTTTTAGTCAGTGTAACGTTCAGTTTGGTCAGTTAATCTAATAGGGAGCTATTGTTTGCCATGTCTTCTGAATATGCTAATAATGAATATCAGGGAAATTTTTTAGGAGATTGAATTGGGTTGTGTGTTGTATGTAGACAACCCTTCTTAAACTTTATAGCCCCCTAGTATCTTGCAGCATCTTTTAGTGGAAGCATTCAGAAATGTGATGAGTAACCTCTGAACATTCCTTCGTAGCAATGTCTAATGACATGCACCATGACGGCTACATGGCATTTATAATATCAATTATGGATGATTGAAATGAAGTGTCTCTTAACAGCAGATAGCTGAAAAGCTTTGCAATGTACTCCGAATCCAGTGGTATTGCCTTGAGCTACACTGAGGCTTCTTTTTAAACTCAGACATTAGCAGAAAGCACACCTCTGACTGCAGGCATTTAAAGATCAACAGAGGCCAAAAAAGCTTTTAAAGAACCAATGAAACCAGGAAGGCAGCCATGTTCCCTTTCAGTGTCAGGTTAGATTGCCATCTTAGGAGTGTGGCTATTTCAGGTACCGAGCGCTTAGCGGTTTGAGTCTTGTTTTGTGGAGAAAGTGTGCCACAGAAAACATCTGTTTCTTTCACCTGCAAACCGCAATGCGCGGTGGAAAAGGCAAGGCTGCAGCCACAGAGACCCAGGGGGCAGCGGAAAACCTGGCTCAAAGGAATGCGTGAGGTTATGTGCGTTCGCTCGCACTCACCCCTGAAACGTGGTATCAGAAAGAAGGCTTAAAAGGAGAGGATGCTTTTAAGGAATGTGATACACCACAAAGTGGGCAGATCAGGTTGCTTTTCAGCTTGGGTGTTCTTGCTGCATGCTCTCTAAATAATGTGGGTTTTCGAATCCTGTCTAAATGACTTTCATTTTCAGCATCATGCCGAAACTCTTGGCCTTTTCTTATTTGTTGCAGAACGTTTTCTCCTTATCTCAGTTTCCTTGCTGGAAAAGAAGCAATTGCAGTGAAAGTGGCCGTGTTTTCTTTCTTTAAAATTGCCTTGTGTGAAATCATCCCTGGTTTTCCTTTCTTCTACATTGAGACTCAGGGTTCGATGCCCAGCTTGGCCATAAAACCCAATGACAAATGTCTTCTGAACAAACCTTGCCAAGAAAACCCCAGGATAGGCTCACCTTAGGGTCACCAAAAGTGAGAAATGACTTGAAGGCACATAGCAACAACAGCATTGTGTTGTGCATTGTATTTATCTATTTTTATTGAAAAATTGGCCCCCAAAACCCTGGGTTGACTTATCCGTAAGTGATGTATTTTCACTCTTCTCCTTCTCTGAGTAGAGTGGCAAACGGTATGAGCTTAGTTCATCCTGGAAGCACCGAAAAGAAGCACCAACCTCCTTAAACTCTTTCCACCATGATGCTGCTTCTGGCCTTTTTGAATGCTTTGGTGAGAAAATAGCAGTGGCAGCATCTCTTTGGTGCTTCCCCTCAAAGAGGAATTGGGCTTAGAGGATCAGAATAAGACATTTCTACATGAAGACAATAAACTCTGTCCTTTACGTCCTTTGTTGCATACCCCTAGTTTTTATCCTTGACTTATCCACTAGTCATATTGAAATCCATAATTTTGGCCCCAAAACTTGCCCTCAACGTATGCATGAGTTTGACTTATAGTCGAGTATATATGGTACTTTGCAGAGCAAAAGTTTATGAAATTGTGATTGATATGGCAAAAGATCATTATTGTGCTCATCTGATTGGCTATACATAAGATCCACCCAGATGGATGTGACCAAAGGTTTTATCTATCCCAGCATGTGGTCCACACTGTGGCTAAACTGCTGTTTATTAGAAGCCCCCAGCAACAAATGAGCACCAATAGCTTCCTTCTGTTCATATTCCCAAGTGATATGTATGATCATGCATATACTTCTATAGACATATGTAAGTACTCATTGCCATAATGTGTCAAATCTATGATGAATTTGTCCACTGATAACCTTACCTTTGATGAATCTCAGTCTTGACTTGGACAACCTCAGCCATATTCATTGATAAGCTTATTCTTGATGAATTTGTCGAATCCCTCTTTAAAACCCATGGTGGCTCTCAATAGTAAAAATTCCATAGTTTAACTGTGTGTTGTGAAATCGAAGGCTTTCATGGCTGGCATCCATAGTTTTCTGTGTGTTTTTTGGGCTATGTGGCCATGTTCTGGAAGAGTTTATTCTTGATGTTTTTGTGGCTGGCACCTCCAGAGCATCTGTGGCTGGCATCTTTAGAGAATGCATTCTCAGAAGATGCCAGCCAAATGTCAGGAATAAACTCTTTTAGAACATGGCCACACGGCCCGAAGAACCCACAAAAAACTATAACTGTGTGTTGTCTGAAGGAACCCTTACCTTGTATTTCTGATCATTTTGGACCGCCACTGCGATCTAGTATTAGGAGAGAGGCAGAAAGTGTCCTCCTAGTCCCATTTTTCCACATCATGCACGGTCCTGTAGACTTCTATTAAGCCTTTATTCACCTTGTTTCCAAATTAAACATTTTGGAGTTGTTCTGTCCCTTGATCATTTTGGTTGCCACGTCACCTTTTCCGGCTCTTTGACGTTGTTCTTGAGGTCAGGGACCAGAACTGCGTATAGTCTTCTGAGTGTGGTCCCATCATAGTTTGGACACATTATGACACTGACTACATGCATATGTCTATCCAAGTATAGCCCATAAGAGGCCATACTTCGTAACTTTGTGTTTTTGGAAAGAGATCTCCATATCACATGAAACAGGATTCTGAATCTCTCCAGATTATGGCATGTATGGGGCTACTTAAAAACCAAGTGTTTGGAATTTTGCAGTTGACGTTTCCCATTTTGCGTTTTAGAGGCCATGGTGAAAGATGACATGAACAACTACATCAGCCAATACTACAATGAGCCCAGTAGCGGTAAGGTTTGAATTCTGAAAATTTTACTTTAACATACTTGCAGATAGCTTCGCTGACTGAAGCAGAACTAGCCAAAGAGAGAAACCAGATTAGCCTTGGATGGTGAACCATACTTTGGATCAATGTGGGCGCCAAATGGAGGAGGCTTGGTTTCTAAAAGCAGAGTCTGTGTTACCCAAACCACCTTTGAAATTGCATTCCTGATGTACAAATTCCCAACTGAACAACTACATTTTATGCATTAGCTAAAAGGGAAAGCATTCTTCATGTGGTTGTGGGCACAGTCTTATTTTTTATTCATGTATTTCAGACTAACCACTGGGTTTGCCAGTCGTTCAGGGACCATGCTTTCTTCTTCCTTCCTTTGCTTATGAGTGAGTGTTCAAGCCAACCTAAGGCAACCTCATGAATATGATAGGTTTTTTAGGCTAGAAATACTCAGGTGGTTTGGCCTGCACCTCCCTCTGAAATATAGCCCACCTTTGTGGTCTCCTATCCAAGTACTAACCAGGACAGCCTCTGCTTAGCTTCCAAGATCAAACAGAAATGTATGTGTTTAGTGTATTTAGGCCACCTTTGCTTATGACCTACCTTATAACCTGCTCAACATATATAATAAAAACAAAACAGCAAGATCAGAAAATGATCATCTCCAAACAATCAGAATAAATTGATCGGATGAAATTAAAAGTGTTGCAAGCAGAGACATATAAAGCAGCAACAAGGTATCAAATACAAAATCGGAAGAAGTATATTTCTGTTATATTTTTAATATAGTTTTATATTGTTTTTAGATGATTTTAACTGTTTTTAAATTTTATTGTAATGTTGGTCCCTTCAGGGAGAAAGGTGACATATATACATGAAATAAATAAATAAAAATGAGTAGTAGATTGGCACCCACAAAAGCGCATGCTAAAATAAAATATTATTTATTATTATTAAACCAGTTAATCTCAAAGGTGCTGTTGGATTCTTTCCTCTCCCCTTTTCCTCCTTTATGTAAATCTAATACTTAAGTATGATCTGTTGGGGGGGGGGGGGAGTTGTTCATAACCAATGGAGGAATTTTGATTAACTTAATAATAATTTACTGACTAATTTCTAATTGTTTGGAGCTAATTTTAATCTGTGTTACATGTGTAGCTCATACTTATGTGTTTTCGATTCTAAAAGTCCAAGGTTTTTTAGAAATGCAGCCGTGTCAACCGGAAAAGTGGCTTCTGATCACTGCAACAAATGTCCATTCCACTTGTGAAGAAGAGCAGCCCCATTAAACCTTGCAGCTGTCTGCAAAGTTGTCCTGGCATAGGATAGCTTCCTGCCATTCTTGCCTTTCTTTTAAAAGAAACACATATCTTTTACCATCTGACAGCAAGAGTCAAGAAGCTAAAGTATTATTATTTGCATAGGTTGTTTTGGCTGCAACTCAAATGCATACATTCATGTGGGTTAACTTTGCTGAAACGGGTGATGGGGGGTTAAGACTACTTAACATTATGAGTTCACCCCCAGATGCACAATCCATCTATGGATTCTTGCATGAAGGTCCTGTTAAAATAAATAGAAGTTGTACAGCTTTCATACATTTCAGCGGAGCTTGAAAAAGAACTGTGTGGATCAGAGGGCTTCCATTTTTCCCCCCTGGCACAGGCTTTTGGAAACCTCTGGGCTCCCCATGAAGTCAGTCATAATGATTTTAAGGTTCACTTGCCCTTGGAGGTCTGCCTACTTTCTTTTAAGAATATGGCATCTTGGATGGGAACCAGGGAGGACTCTCCATTGGGGAAAACGGACGCTAAGACAGTTTAAGCGAGCCTCATGCTGGGAACCTTTTAAAGGGGTTAAACTGAATGAGAGAAGGATAAAATAACTCGACACCAAAGGAGGCCGATGTGAGAGCCGTGGTCACGGGGTCATCATTGAAATGGATTTCTTCCTCCTATCCAACACACAGATACACACATACCTTTATAGTCTCCAAAGAGTCAGCAGAGTTTTCTAGAATTTCATGCATCCAAAGAAGCTTACCTATTTTTTTATTATTAAAAATAACTTTATTGCATTAAAAAAAGCACACACATTTAAGGAAATGTTCAGCAATGCCACTGATTAACACATTGCACAAATCATTTAAACAATTCCAGTACTCTTATAACTTCATGCACTACATCACTCACAAAAATGCATAACATTTACTCCTTCGTGAGATTTCCCTTACATACCCATCCCAACTTACAATACTTTACTTCTGCTGTTGCATTGCTTATGTTATTTAATACAGATTTTTGTGGGGTTTTTGGGGCCATGTGGCCATGTTCTAGAAGAGTTTATTCCTGATGTTTCACCAGCATCTGTGGCTGGCGTCTTCAGAGAAAGATGAAGATCCCAGCCACAGATGCTGGCAAAACATCAGGAATAAACTCTTCTAGAACATGGCCACATAGCCCCAAAAACCCACAAAAAACTATGGATGATGGCCATGAAAGCTTTTTCAGCTTTCTTTTTTTATTCCTCTTTCCATTATTCTTCATGCCCCCACCTCTTTTTATTTCATTAGCATTCTTTCTTAGTTTGGGACTATATTACATTTTCAATATCTTAGTTACTAGTTTTAATCTTAATATTTTCTATTTCTTTTCCAGAAAGCATCTCACTCCCTTTAATATATAATATATATATCTGCAAGGAAACAACAGAATATAAATATATTATTATTATTATTATTATTATTATTATTATTATTATTATTATTATTATTATCATTATTATCATTATCATTATTATTATTATCTCTCTGCAATTATGACCATTTCTCTCTACAATATCTTAATAGCGGTTCCCACATAACTTTCCATTCTTTTATTGACTTATCTCTTAATAGCATAGTCAATTTGTCCATTTCTAATATACACTTGATTGATTGATTGCATAATATATCTATTGATTTTAGAAGCCATTCATCTGTTGAAGAGATTTCTGGTTCTCTTCAGTGTCTTGCAAGGATCATGTTTGCTGTTATTAAATACAATATAACTTTTAAGTGCTTTCCTTCCTCTTTATCCTCCACCATATTCAATAGACACATTTCTGGATCTGATCTTATTTCTATCTTATATATCTCATGAATTAACTTAATTATCTTATGTACCTCTTGCCAACATGTTTTTATCTTTGGGCATATCCACCACATGTGATAAAATGTACCTCTCATTCCAAACAATTTAAAGTGAATTTTTCTTCTTGTCCTTATTACCTATTCTATTTTGTTCTTTCTTATATTCCCATCTCTTCATGTATCTTTCTCCAACTCCTTATACCTCTATATGACCCCTCCTCATCTCTTTGAAGCCCACTGAATTTTGTGGGGAGTGCAACTCTTAAGAAAATGTCATTTTTTCATTTGTAGAGGAGCATCCTAAATAGGATTATATTTAAATATGCATTGGCAATACAGGTCACAGAAGTGCAGATTCAGGCTAGAATCCTGTGCGTGGCTTGCAGTGGCGTAACCTCCTCTGGAAGGAGTTATCCAATAGTTCTGGTTGTGATGTTATTATCATAAGTGTGAACCTATATTTGCAGTGAAGTTCTAACATTTTGTATTTTCATGTGCTCCCTGCTTAATGCAGAGGTGGGGAACATGGGGCTGTCCAGCTGTTGTAGGACTCTATCTCCCATGAGCCCTAGCCAACATGGTTGGGAGTCGTATCTGGTGAGAGCTGTAGTCCAACAATATTGGAAGGACCGTGGGTTCCCATCTCTAGTTTACTGGTGAAATGGATCTTGGAGATGTGAGCCTAAATCCTGTCTAGAGAAGATTTAATGAATTGGTTGGATTTGGCCACATGTTGACCTACCATTCAACAACTGAGTCAATGGGTCTGTTTTAGTTGGACAGAATTCTGGCCAAGACCTCTTTCATGATTTCTGGCATGGCTGCTCTGCTGTTAATGTTTTACACCTCTTTTGTGTTTGTGTGCAGACAGCGGCGTTCCCGAGGGAGCTATCTGTGTCATTACGACCGCCGCCATCGACGTCCACCAGCCCAACATCTCCTCAGACCTCTTTACAGTGGAAGTGCCAATGAAGATCATAGGGAGCAATGGGACTTCCACCAGCATCTCCAGGTCCACGGACAGCTCCGTCACCCGGGCTCAGAGCGACAGCAGCCAGACCTTTGGCTCTTCCACGGACTGCAGTACGACCCGGGAGGAGTCCTCTGAGTATTGCCCTTTGGAGAGGGCCTGCCATGTAGCCAAACGTGATCAGGTAGATTCTTCTTCCAGCCAAAGCAGGGTCAACAACGCCGTGGTGCAAGAACTGCTCTCGTCCTTGTCCGACGACTCCTGCTTGACACAAAAAAGACTGGATCCGGTCAACCTTAAACTGCCAAGCCCAGCAGGGTCTACCAAAGCCAGCCCTGAACTGGATCACCGAGTGAACATTTACAACAAGAAGAACCAAGAAAGCTTTGGTGTGTTTCAGATCAAGCCGGTAATCCACTTCCAGCAGAACGCACCAGTGATCGACAAGTATACGTCTTTGGAATCCAAAGATCAAAAGTTAAACAGGGTCCCAGATTCATAGTCCTTTTGTTGCCATGGAAGGGGGGGAGGTTAATAAATGAAGGAGACGTTTCACAAGAGGGACATTTTAGTGCTTTAAGCGGGGCCATCCAAGCCATCCCCGGGTGGGCATTTTGTGTGGATTGGAATGAGCTGAAAATTCATTTTTTAAAAAATGCATGAGTTGGGAAAGCCAGCACGAAAAACTTGACATTTCTACCATATGAAGTCCTCAGGCTTCGCTCCCCAAAAGAAGAAATGGGGCTTGGGGGAACCACTCTGTTAAAACAATGACCTCAAAGATGTATAGATTCTTAATGCATTTCTTTTATTCTTTTTTTTTTAATAAGGCATACATAATTCCCCCAATTTTTACGAAACTCTGGACAATCTTCTATCAGGTCAGGTTTCAGCAGGGTACAGTACAAGCAGATGTAAACTTCTCTCCTACTGCAATTTCTTACACTTTCCCTTTGTACATGACAGCTATAAGACCCTCTTTGTATAAATAATGGCAATTATTTTTGTTCTTCCTGGGGAGAAGGGAGGGGAAATCATTTTTCAAGGCGCACTTTGAATGATGCCGATCAAAGAAATTTGGAAAAAAAAGAAGTGTGATCTCTTTATTTTTAGCATGAACTTTGCAGGGGGGAAATATTTTGACAAAACTAATTGCCTCCAAGACAACCGAATGAAGATGGACATTTTACAAATATTGTTTAATTAAAAAGGGTTTTTAAAAAAAAAAAAGAAAGAAAGCAAAGACAAGCCTAAATTTGTTCAGGTTTTATTTTTGCAACAACAGAGTTGGTACTGAGATGGTAGCGTTTCTTTGAAACGTTGGTTTAACATCCTTTGTGGGATGACCTAATGGACGGGGAGTTTTGCTTTGCGGATGTGCATTTCTTAAGCATCTTACTTGAGTGGGTTGAAATATCCAGTGCCAGTGTGACAAAACCTCATTATTTTGTGTAATTTTATATCTCAAATAACAACGTAGATGTGTTCCTAGGCATTAATTTTCTAATAGAAAATTTGGTACCAGAAACAAGAAATCACACGGGAAGAACAGAGACAGGTTCCGAGCGGCTCAACGTGTTTCAGCAAATCTTTTGTTCAAAACTAGGAGCGTCTACCTTTGCAATGAAAGAACCTGGTCAGGTAAGACTTGGATAAGCAAAACATTCTGAACCTTCTCAAGATCACTTTAAAGCTCCTTCTAAAATGCATCTTTCTCTTTCACCAGCCGGCACTTTTCTTACGGTCAAACTTATATGCTCTTTTTAACACGGTGGTGGTAGATGCTGAGACAAACCTATCTACTGTCTCCATTTCTCTCTGTTTCGTCTATGCTCAGTAAGTGATTCTGGATGTAGCTGCTGTTCACCTTGCCTGCAGCACCACGAGGATCAGATGGAGACTAATCTCATTCTTTCTTGGCTCAAGGTTTGCTTATTTCATTGTTTACTGAGAGACACTGCTGCAACTCAGTACCAAAAGCCCTGTGTCTCTCTAGTCCTCCTTCGCTGTCCTCCCCAATGCTGATACCATTTTTTAGTTTTTAAAACCTCTAGCTAGATAAATGATGAGGAAGAGAAGTAGGGAGTGGGCAGGTAGGAGGGGAAAAGACTTTGTTAGAAGGAGCTTCATTGTCAAAGGCTTTGTTGACTGAGGTATGGCTGTACATGACATTACTTTGCACCTTTGAACATGGTTTGTATTAGAGTCAAAGTGCTGGAGAGTATACTGTATATACTCATATATAAGTCTAGAAATTTAGGTCAAAAAATTGACCCAAAAAACCTGAGTTGACTTATCCACGGATCAATGTAAGTACTGTATCTTAACTCTTATTTAAAAGAAGGAGCAATCCCCTGGTGAAAAGCAAGAGCATAATCTGTCCTTGAAGCACTGACCTCTCTACTCTCTCATCCATCCCACCTTAAGAGGAAGCACAAAGAGTTATGTCTGCTGGAATTTTGTGAGTTCTTTGACATTGTTTTGCTTTGCTTTGTCTTTTAGACCCTTTGCTATATGGCCCTAAGTTTTAACCTTTATGGTACTCATTACATAGAGAGATCTTGGAGCACCTTTGAGACTAACTGAAAGAAAGAGGCTGGCAGCATGAGCTTTTGTTGTCTTAAGTCTACAAAAACCCATACTGCCAACTTTTTTAGTTAGTCTCAAAGGTGCTACAAGATCTCTTTACATACTGATTTTACAGACTGACATGGCTATGTCAAATTGACTCAAAAAACTGAGTTGACATATCCATGGGCCAATCTAAGTACTGTACTCTTGTTTTAAAAGGAACCATCCACAGGTGAAAGTCAAGAGCATCCTGGAAATACTGATCCCTCACTACTCTCTCATCCATCCATCCAACCTTTAGTGTGAGCACAACGTTATGCCTGCTGGAATTTTGTAAGTTCTTAGGCATTGTTTTCTTTTCCTTCATCCTTTAGATCCTTTGTTAAATGCCCCTAGGTTTTACCCTGGACCTATCCATAGGCCAGAGCAAAATCCTAAATTTTGGCACCGAAACCTGACCTTGACTTATACATGAGGCCAACTTATAGTTGAATATATATACGGTACATTTCCCACTTGTTTCACCCACTTTTGTGTCAAGGCTGGTGGTGCATTGTGGAAGTTTTGGAGGGAGGAGGAATTTGGAATTTTCTTTTTCAAGGCTTGCAATATGTTGGGCTAGTTTCTGTTCTAGAAGAGACAGGGATTCAACCACATTTAAAGGAATGTTCGTGGATTACTCAGGAAGTTGCTTGGATGCAAAATTTGGTTCATAGTTGTTAGCTGATGAGTTGACCTCAATTCATGTTGACCTTGTAGATAAGATGTCTCCAAGACTCCCTGTCCTCCAAATTCTGTTCAAACTCAGTCCGATGTTCTCCATCTGGCATGTGAACTTCCTCTCTTTCTACTTCCCTCCACCTTTCCTAGCATTATTGTTTTTCCAATGAGTCTTGTCGTTTCATGATGTGGCCAAAGTACGACAGCCTCAGTTTAACCATCTTGGCTTCTGGGGAAGTTTCTGGCTTGATCTGTTCAAGGACCCATTTATTTGTCCTTTGGGCTGTCCTTGGTATCCTCAGCACTCTTCTCCAGCACCACATCTCAAATGAGTTTATTTTTATCCGCTTTCTTCACTCTCCAGCTCTCACATCTGTACATGGTGATGGGAGTTACAATGGGATTGGACAATTCTAACTTTTAGTGCTGTTTTATATCAATTGGGGATATTTGACAAGGTTGCGTCTGTATTGAACAGTTAAGCTGCCTACCTAATACTTTCATGTCCCCTTTTATATACAGCAGCCCCTTACGTTTAAACATTACTAGAAGCCATTGCCTTTGCCAAGCATGTTTATGTTTGTGAGAAAAAGGCTGTTTTGGAGACAAGAATAGAATATGAACCCAAGAGGCCTGATGGGAGCTGGAAGCTAGACAAACAGATGGGCTTAGAGGCCCAGAGTCTGGAGATAGTATCTGGCAGTGGTTCTGTCTGCCTTCTGGGATGGTTATTATTTTTAATACTTCTGTAAAGCAGCTAAGAGGAATCAGCTTTTCCAGTCATATTGGGACACTGGTGCAGTGTTGTTGTTTTTTGCTGTTCACAGTGATCTGTGCTGAGTATTAGGAAGTGCCAAAGTGCATATTCAGGGGTAGGGACAACAAGAAGCTGAAGAAAAATTAAGCTTGCTCAAGTAAGACAAAGCTTACCATTTCTCCTTTTTTTAAAGATTGCTGTACTCCCATCTTTAGAGTCTAGGTGGGTTTTACTGATTGTAGAAGAAGGGGAAACAGTTGTTTCTTCTTAGCACAAAGTAGACAGGAACAATGCATATTCCTACACAATAATTTCTTAATGTGCCCTTGCAGGCTGGAAGTCCTGTGTCCATCTAAGACTGCAACAGACCATGCATGCAGCAGGACAGTTTTTAACGTCTGTAGCTTGTATTCTGCTACTAAAGTGTGCATAGACCTTGCTAAACAGGAGATTACTAGATCGTTTCCTCCAGGAGCCGGTAAGACTATCTTTGGCCCCTTCATCAGAATACTGTATCCAAGCATATCTGTAGAACCTGCCAATTTGCACTGTAGATAACTTATGAAAAGATCGCAAAATTTAACCAAGCCTTTAATCTCATGGCATTGGAAAACTGAATGCCTCTGCTGCTTCTTTGGAAAGTGAGCAGTCCCAGCCCTGTGCAAAGCTGTTTGATAATGATCACTGTTGTCAGTGTTGTTTTCCCTTATATGTGCTCACCTGTGGTGCAAGATAAACCATAGGAAGGCCTTATATTGAAAGGTTGCTCAAGTATGCATATGAAGCTGCCTCTAAATTGCAAAACCATGGGATTGCCTACCCTGGAGCTGTGTCCAAGGTCTTGGGAACATGTCCTTTCTAGTTGTTAGATGCCACAAGTTCATTCAAGGACCTTTTCTCATATATGCTAGAGCAATGCTTTGTATACATGTTTCAAAAGGATACAGAGTCCTGGATCTTTAGGATCTTTTCCTCACTTCACACTAAAAACAGATCATTACAGAAGCAGCTGCATTCTGAGGAATGAGCAAGCTGCTTGTACCGGCATGTCGTAGTTTCTGAACCCATTTTAATACCATATACTCTGTTTCCCTGTACACAGAAGCATTAAGCCCAGTTGAGCAGCACGAAACATTATTGAAAGTAGGAGTTCCAGTACCTTCAGTGCTGCTTTTGATCTTCTGCTGCACAAAATCCCAAAGACAAGAACTCTTGAGTAGTCACTGCTACTTTAAGCAATTTTCCAGGTAAACACAAGATGAACACAGAAGGTGCATTATATCGCTTGCCATGCAGTGATACCTTCTTGCCTAGTATCAATGACTCTTTTCATCGCTCATCTACACTTTCTGTAACTAAACACCTCCAGTAAGCCTATGGGGGAGTATACATCTCTAGATCCCAATGGCACAAATCATTTGTCACTGCCAGATACAGCTCTGTGGGAAATACCCCCTTCATGAGTTTTTATCTTCTGCAGGCTTGACTGTTCTGTTTCTCTTTTGCCCCTTGTCTCTTCCAACTTTGTGGTCATTTTGTCTTTCGAAGCCTAACCATCACAGACAGGCTGTCTCTGAGGTTTCTCTTCTGGTTACAATAACTAACATCCCCACCATTATGATGTAAGCTGTCTAATCATGGCACAATCAGATTAAAGTCTGCTAATAAGGTGGCGTTTGCCAGTCCCAGGGTAGACACCCGCTCTGCCTGGCTGTCATCTTTCTATTAAAGACACAGGAGGAGATAAGAGCGCAAAGACAATTAAAAATCTAGCGACAGGCAAGGCATCTTTCTCTGCCACCTCCCTGCTATTACGCACTACCACACTGGTCTAAAGAAAAACATGCCCAGCACTAAGGCACCAAAAGGATTCTGACCTAGAAGTGAAAGCCACAAGGGCAGCCCTACTGTTTGGTAGTGAGATGAAAAACCTTGGGCTAACTCCTTTCATAGAGTATAATAGGAAAAGAACATTTCCTATTACAGTATAAATTTTACACTTACTGTAAATACATCAGTCTCAAGTTTGTGGATTTTGATGCTTACCACTGTTTCTGATGCCTAAAAGAAGTGTGTACAACATGTGCCCAGCCCTGAAATTGGGGCAGTGCACTGGCACAAAGTGCATTTTGGGGGCAGTCACACTTCCTCAAAATAAACTCCCCCAAAGTGTAGTTTTCTAATGAAATGTTGATTCTTTTTTTGCCGCAGCAATGCAATTTAGTCCTCTGAACCACAAGAAGTTACCCTCAATGTTTTGGAGTTCAGAATCTGTACTATACATAAATATCAGGTCACAAAAGTGTAATATGAAATCGTGAGTACAATGCATATTTATTACATAATTAGAAAAATCATTTCAGAACCTAAATTGCAGACAAAGATACAAATAGGTATATTACAAGGCATTCGGAGGTCGTCTAGAACATACATTTTTGGCAATAATTAAGTGGTTGTTGCATTTTTCACTTCATAAAATATAATTTAGATTTTGTTTAAAAACACTTTCAAAGCTGAAATCACAGCCATTTCTGCCCAACTCTTGGAAACATGCGAGTTTTCACTTTTTCAAGGCTGCTGTTAACTCAGGAACAACCTGACAGAGAAAAAAAGACATTAAAATAGCTAAATTTAAGTGTGTGTGTATATAAATAAAAGGTAAAGCATGGAAGTGAGACCACATCCTAAGAAACTTATGTATGAATAGATGCTTTTAATAAATGCTTTGAGTAGATCTCAAGAACATTTGGATACTCCTACAAAAACTATACTGACCAAAACCCAGTTAAAAGTATATTTTCTCATGTAATATGAAAGTGTTCCCCAGCAATCAAACAACACTGAAAGTCCTGTCTGGCTTTTTTATTCTTTTCTGCATACACACACAGGTTCTACCCAGTGTTGTGTAATAAGGAAACTGTGTGTTTGATTATGAACTTCACATTTGTTTCGTGAGATGTACTTATAACCTGATAAATAGGAAGCCACAACTCTGAATCTGCAAGACAAGATGTTGATGACCAGGACTCCATTCATACGGCTGCCACAAGTCAAAGCTGTCTTGACAGCACATAACAAAAATCAACAAAGATGGGATGTGCAGAACCAGGTAATGAAGGACCTCTAAAACAACTCTATCCATACGTTGCAGAGGAAACGGTGCCAACTTCTTGGCAACTGCTGTGGGTATGCCACTTAACTGAACTCCGGCCATGCTGCACAGTGAGCCTTACAAATTCTCAAGAGCAGCCGTGTGTGAAAACAGGTGGCTGATTCGCTTGCTGACTACACCTGAAACCCTACGCAAGCCACTTGCACAAACTATCAGTTACCTTGTACTTCCAGGGGCTGGAGGATGCCCTCACTCAGAGAGATCCCAGCTGAACTCAAGACTGATGAATATAGCCTCTCAATTATTTAAGAGATCTACATTTCCATTAGGTGGAAATAATGCGGTCGTACAAAATTTATTAAGGAAATTGTCTACATGTTGTTTCTTCCGAATGTCACTTTGTCTCCAGCTTATTAAAAGGCCCATGTTTACTGCCAAGCCAGCAGGCATTAGTTCAGGCATGGCATTAAGTGCTGGCATGGTTTCTCCTGTCTCTCCTCCATGGGTTATACCAGGAGTCCATGCCAGTTGTGCAGACTACATGCTAATCGAACCCCAAAGGTGAGGGGCAATCGAAGGCAGAGGGAAACTCAAAGGCAGGGAAAGGCAAACATCATTGGCAACACCAGTATACTTTTTTTAGACACAGGACTTGTATGGTGTGAAGTGAGATTTTCAGCAAGGGCATTTTGTGAAGAAACCTGTTAGAAGACCAACCTGTCAACCACAATTCAAATTGCATCTCCACAGCTGCATAACAGAATATGAAATTGGTCATGAAATTGATTAAAACAAAAAGTGACCAGAAGCTCAATTCTGATTTCAGAAAAGAAAACAAAAACATAGAGGTGGAGGGGAAGGCCTTCACAGATTAAAGCAAGGCTTTCAGAATCAAAAATTCTCCTGGGGAACTTTCTTTTCCCCAATAAGAGGGATCAGAAAAGTTGCTGAGGCTGCAAAAATGGATACTAGTTACCCAGCCTAAGTGAAGTTCCACACATACCTAGAGACCAATAGGTACAACCAAATCGGGCTCTTAAGTGCAAAACCTGAGCTTCAAAACTGCGAGTACAGGAGCTGTTTGGTGAGATTCACCTTAAACAAGTCTGCTACCAAGCCATAATCTGCAACTTGGAATATTGGTGCTTCTGGGTCCTTGTTGATAGCCACTATGGTCTGAAAGGGAAAACAAACAAGGATTAGACACAGCCGGGAAGTACTCTTGCAGTCTCTCTGTAGGCACTGGAGGGCAGCTCCTTTGCTTTTTGCCAAGAGTACCACAATTGCTCTTAGAAGAAATTTCTGTTCCAGTTCACAGTAGAAAAATAACAGTAAGGTAGAAGAACTGAATACAATCTGAAAAGCTGCACATCTGTACTTCTGTGCCCTTTGGAGTACTGCAGTTCTAGGTGCCTCATTTTGAGAAGGATATACACAAGTTGGAGAGGATTCAGAGACGGTAACAAGGATGATAAAAGGTATGGAGAACAAAACATGGGGAAAGGCTGAAGGAATCGAGCATGGCTCTGTCCGATAAAGAAAACACTGAATGGGGACATGATTCCACTCTAAATAGCTAAAGGACGGTCACAGAAAGGAAGGTGCAGGTTTGTTCTCTGCTGCCCCAAAAGGTAGAACCAGGTCTCATGGTTTTGAGTTACAAAAGGGTAGATTTCAATTGAACATTAAAAGGAACTTCTTAATAGTAAGGCCCGTTTGGTAATGGATTAAATACAGGTAAGGATATTGCTCTGATTTTTAATACATTATTTACATCCAGAACTAGCACTCTTGGCAAACAAAATTACTGTATATACTCAACTGCAAGTCGACCTCATGTACAAGTTGAAGGCAAGTTTTGGGATCAAAATTGAAGAATATGAAATGACCTGTGGGTAAGTCGAGGGTAAAATCTTGGGGCATGTAACAAAGGATCTAAATGATGAAACAAAGGAAAACAATACCAAAGAACTACCAAATTATGGCAGGCATAATTATTTGGGCTTCCACTAAAGGCTGGATGGAAGAGAGGATTGTGCTTCCAGGACAGATTGCACTCTTGCCTTTCACCAGGGGATGGTTCCCTTTTTAAAAAGAGAGAATATAGTATTTACATTGATCCATGGATAAGTCGACCTAGGTTTTTGGGGTCAGGTTTCTGACTGAAATTTCTAGACTTATACATGAGTATATACAGTAGACTAAATATAGACTCATGGAACAAAAATGAGAGAAAGGATAAAAAGAGCTAAATTCAAGCCACAAACCCTAAACAGCTTGGGGCCAGGATACCTGAAAGCCCAGCTCCTAACAAATCTATCCTGAATCTGAGCTATCTAGAATCTGAACTTCCTGACAGTAAAAACTGTTTGACAGCGGAATACACTGCCTTGAAGTGTGATGAAGTCTCCCGGTTACAGATTCTGGATGGCTATCTGTAGGGAGTGCTTTGATAGTGTCTTCCTGCATGGCAGAATGGGGTTGGATTGGATGACCCTTGGAGTCTCTTCCAACTCTACATGATTCTGTGCTTCTAACACAGATTCTATTTTCTAATCAGCTAGGCTGGCCGCTCACAAAACTAGAAATAATGTCAGCACAGCAATGGTTATATATAGTAAAAACCAACACAAACAATGATACGCCACTTGCTTTAATAAGCCTATTACAATAATTGTAAGAGACCTAATTAATACATAATTAAAGACGAACATAGCATTTAACTCCAGAAAGGAATGAGGGAGGGAGAGGAGAGGCAATCCATTCTTTAGAGGGGGGAAAAAGCCTAACTTTCTACCTTGTCATAAGTACAAATAAATTATACATTTTGCTTGCCGAAAGCTTTGTGGACCACTTTCAAAAGCATCCTTGAAGTGTGCAAGTTCACAATGCCAGATAATTCACAGCAAAGGGGGGGATCCACTCAAGAGACTGTTGCCATAGTTACAGAAGGGATTTCTTTTTTAACGTTTTATATAAATCTGATCTGTTTGAGCAAATACATCAGCCATCTAGTGTTGATAATAAACACAGAAGTAGGGCACCGATCAAGTAAAAGAAAGTTAAGCTCTTGAAAATCTGTGCTGTGAGCTTAAACACGGGAGCAATAGTGAGAAAGAGCTCTAGCTAAAAGTCTATGGAAATCTAAATATGGAACATTTTCCAGAAGCAGGACACTGAAGTAACAGTTACTACAGAAGTGATATAAAATCCTGATCACTATTTATAGTAAAGACAACTTTTCTAGCATTACGCAATGGAACATTGTGAGCATGAACAGAATTTGGCTATTCTGCAGTGATTTCCAATGCATCCCCCATCTACCACCACAGATTTCCATGCAAGGAATAGGAAAATTGATGTTTTAGACTAGTGGTTCCCACACTTTTGTCCTCCAAATGTTTGGGACTTCAGCTCCCAGAATTCCTGACTGTTGACCTAGTTGGTTCGAGCTCCTGGGAGTTGAAGTCCAAAACACCTGGAGGACCAAAGCTTGCAAATCACCATTCTACACCATTCTCAAAAAAGTAACAAGGAAACAACAAGGATTGCAAATGTTCACTTTTAAAAGCCACTGCAACAAGTAAGGGCAATGTGTTACTCTTCAAACGTGTAACAAGAGGAACAAACTGCTTTTAAGAAGTAATTTTCCAGTCACTCTAGCAGAGGTGCCATTTAAAAGGCATCTTACCTGGAGTATCGGCTGGCACACAGGTAAGGCACACTTCGGCAACATGACCCTGTGCTGAGCATTACTATGAGCATGTGTTTTTCAAAAACCTCCACAAAGGGACAGCAACATTTAAATCTGCCATGAATTCACTATTAAGCTGCTGAAACTAGACCCCAAAAAAGTGTAGTGTTCCAGGACACATAGCTGGCTACAGGAGCATGTGCAGAGTGAACACGGAATTGCTTTTAAAGTTATTTTGTTTTTGTCCTTGTCTTGTTTAAACCAAAAGGGCAAGAGAAGGTCTCATTTAAAAAATAATTCAAGCCATCTTCCACTGGCAACAATCTCGATCTGAGCAATGCACCAGCCTTGCGTCGGCTGAAAACATTTCAGCAACTAACGAGTTAAACCTTTTAAAGTTTTATCATCATTTTATAATAGGTTTCCATTTGAATGGATAAATGCTAGGACGTTCAAAGGCGTCTTTTACTTTATGGAGTAGTAAGTCCATAATTCAAATTGCGCATTGTTATGCATGGATTCATGTGTCAGATTCTGAAATAGATGAATGTGAGTCTTGCTGTATAGGATTCGCCAAGATAATGTTTTCTTTGGGCTAAAATCTTAACAGGGGGGCTGCAGAGGCTGAAATCAATGTATTTCAGAATGCGTGCAGGTATTAACATACTATCGCACGTACTTTTGAGTTATAACATGATCTATTGTCAACCAACTCACTTTTTTAGAATAGAATTAATCTTTGACCAGTGTATGTTTCTTGCCACCGCCACTAGTAAACTGAGGATTTTACACTGTTTTCAGCATTATCAATGGCCCTCTTTGAGGTACACACTCAAGCACTCTACCTTGCTGTCTTTCATCCCAGCTAGATGCTGAATTGCTCCAGATATTCCAACAGCGATATACAGCTCCTGAAACAAACAAACAAACAAAAATAAGATTGAAAGAAACATTCCAAACTAGGAGGGGGGGGGACCTATATTCTAGAAACAAGCATTGCAAACTGGTGCCTTGGGCTGGGCATAAGGAACCTTCTGCTGTTGAACTGCCATTCCTACCATCTCTCACCAATGGCCAGCCTATCAAACAAAGGCTGATGGAAACTAGGGTTCAAGAGGACAAAAATACCATGCTGAATGGGAGAAATTAAGTAGCTGCTTGCAAAGGGCTTGTTGGCTTATTTTGGAGTGAAATACTTCTTCCCAAGTTGATTTTTGAGACATCAATACCAAACATGTAGAATGTTCTGGTATGCAGTGATTTTAAATAACCCCAAATTCTCCTACCCTTGCCTGGCAATAAGGAGAGTGCCGCATGTTTAAGACCAGAAATGTTTTGGATTTCAGATTTCTTTGGATTTTAGAATACCTTTATTTGCATATACTGTATATACACTGCCCAACCTTCTCATCTGTCCATCATCATGCATATGTTAGGGAAAATGGTATGAAAACACCAGAGAAGATAACACATATCCTAGGGCTAAAATGGGAAAAGTCAGGAATCCAATAGTCAGTTTATCCTTCTATCAATCCTCTCTGCAACATGAAGCCCTCCTTCAAGTCCAGCATTTGGGGGGGCGGCGGCGGGGGGAACAGGCATACAGAAAAGAGGCTTAAAAGTTGTAGTGTCTTGTTTTAGGATCCAATAAAGTCAAAATGCATCTTAATTTGTACATATAAAAGGACACACAAACACCTTACAGTCCATAGACCTACTGCTTCAATCCAGAGCTGGGAAAATACACTTTTTGGACTTTAAGTCTCAGAAACCCACAGGCAGAATGGTGTCCAAAGCTCTGTTCCAGTCTGCTGTGAAGACTATCAGAGACTGGTATCCTTCAGTTGCAGAGTTAAGCAACTATACCTGACAGCAAATTCCTTATCTGTAGACAATGAATGTAACTCCATGAGCATTCACTTGAAAACAAACCCCACAGATTTCACTTTGGCTTATTACCTAGCAAGTATGTGTAAGATTACTCCCTTAATATGACTTTTCCCCAAAAGGGCGTTTGGCTGATCCTGTGACATCCATGGACATGATAGACTGGGAGGAAGTGAAGACTGCTACAAATCTCAATAAATATGACATTTCCCAACACAAAGCCTACTTCTTCAAGACGTTTGCAAACGTCTTGGATTTTGTTAGTCCTTCAGTGTTAAGGAATTACAATGTTTACATTACAAGAGGCAAACCACTTACTCAAGACAAGTTCCCAAGGGATTAATTGTGTTAAAGAGCTGTGAAGGTAACAAGTCTCAGTAACTGATCCCCCTTGCACCCTATTTCCAAAAATGAAGGTGCCATGTCATTACAACCAGACTTTTCTTTATACCTTATACAATCTGGAGGCCTGCAGAAAGCTGTAGAAATACTTGAAATCTATGTGAAGTTCTTTAAAAAGTAAACAGATACTGTACAAACAGAATGTCAGATAATTTTTGCATCTATTTTATAAAATACATTTTATAATAATTTTAAATAAAATATAATATAGTTTTATATAATTGTTTTTGCTAGTCCCAGCTACAGAAAACCCACTGAATCAACTCCTGACTGGTAAGTCAACATGGATGTAACTTCCACTCTTTCAACAGGTCTACTTTAGCAAAGAGCAGCAAGTGGATTATAAGTAGGGAAGAAGATGTGTGTGTGTATGTGGGGTGGTGGTGTATACACACATACGCACACCTGTGCTAAGTGTGTGCATACACATGCACAACGATCTGAACTAAATGAAGAATTCTTCGATTTAAGGACTCCAGCCATAGTAAAGGCAACATGGTGACCTAGTATACTCTGACTATTTTAAGTGTACAGCTTGCATCTAAATTCTTGGTCTCATACACATACACACTAGCTAGTGTTAATGTTATTCTAATCTGTTCAGAGGCCAAACATTAATGTCTACACCTTATTGTCCCCAATGCTTGTTAGCATATCTGTATATTGCAATAACGTGGTAAAGACAACACATCATTAAGTGTTTGCAATTTTCAGTGTGTGATACCTCCCATGCTATTTGTTTATGCTTGTCCTCATCGTGTGTGTATGTGCCCTCAAGTTGCCTGTCAACTGAACATGTGTCACAGATCCACCTGCCCTCTCACCAGGAATAAGGGATCATGGCTAGGAAGAGAGCCAAACAGCAGCAAACAAACTGGCTTCCTCTACTAGAAGTGCAAGTTCTCTTTTGTACCTGATGTGATGGAGAAAACAAGCAGCAACACAGGGGCTGGAAGGATGGAAGAAATTCTGGATCCTTCCTACTTTTAGTAGTACAGCAGAATTTGGCTTGGCAGAGGTTCTAGGTTTTATTCCCACCAGCTCCAAGTAGAGTGTTCAAATAGTGGGTGATATGAGCAATAGTCTTTGCCTTGCACCCTGAAAGGTTACAAGTAACATGTTGTTGCTGTTGTTGTGCACCTTCAAGTCTTTTCTGACTTATGGCGACCCTAAGACGAACCTATCACAGGGTCTTCTTGGTAAGTTTCTTCAGAGGGCTTGCTATTGCCATCCTTTGAGGTTGAGAGAGTGACTTGCCCAGGATCACCCAGTGGGTTTTCATGGCTGAGCTAGAATAAACTGACATAGATTGTAGAATACTCTCAGCCTTTAGTCCCCCATCTATAGTGGACTTCAACTCCCAGAAGCTTCAGTCATCGCCATCAATGGTGAGAGGTTCTAGAAGATTAAGTCCAAAACACATGGAAGGGCAAATGTTGAGACTCACAGGGGTGGGTGTTATTCACCTGTTAGTGTTATATGCATGTAAGTTCCCCTGCAGAAGCACTTGGATATTTTTGTCTGATGGGGAATGTCCATAATCGGCTTGAGGTGGCAGAAGTGCATTTATATATGTACAGTGGACCTTTGTTATACGCTGGGGTTTGGTTCCAAGATCCCCCGTGTATAACAAAATCCGTGAATGCTCAAGTCCTATTAAATATAATGACATAGCAAAATCATGTCCCTTATAAAAAATGGAAAATCAAGGTTTGATATTTGAAATTTATACTTTTTTGGAACATTTTTAAACCGTGTACTGTATACTTGAATCCGTGTATAAAAAATCTGTGTATAAGAAGGGCTGACTCTAGGTGCCACTTGGCTGCTCATATGCATTTCATGTGGAAATGCCCATGCCCATTTAATTGCATGTTCAGTTGTGCAATGCCACTAATAAGGCAGTATTATGCAATTGCCAAGTAATTTTGTGAGCCTATTGTTATGCTCTGTGTCTCCTTGATATAAGATCTCGGCTAATACTGACCTCAAGATGATCACCAAGAATAAGGTAGGTTTCTATGTTTCTAACTCCTCCAAACTATAACATTGCTTGCAATAATAATGATGATTATGATATTTCTTACTGACCTCTCCCCATGGATCGAGGTGGGGAACAACAACAAATAATGTGCAACATCAACTAAACACATTAATTAAAACATGCAGCAATTTAAAGGGACAAATAAGCCATGCACATTCTAAAACAATTCACCTTTAAAATGCTTCATTCAAAATTCACAATTTAAAATAATCTCAGTATGCCTGCTGGAAGAGACCTTCCTCCTATCTTTCACTTTCTGCCCATCCCTGAGAACTGGAAAAGAGGGTGGGGTGGGAGATACGAATAATATCAAGACCAACCAACATCTCTGGACTTCTTCTCACAGCCATAATCATCCTTAACTACAACTTGTCCCACATGTCATCAGGGAGGAACCACAAACAGTGGGACACTTGGAAAGCCAGCAGAAAGTTCCTCATCAAACCCAGCTCTTTCTTCTCTCTACAGTAAAAACGTGTAGCTATAAGAGACTTCTTGATTTCAAGAATACGATTAAAAGCAATTAAGCCCCTTTTGCCTCTCTAAATATGGACCCTTAGTATGTTCGTACTGCACTGGAAGAAAGTCCTTAAACCCCAAGGATTGAAGTCATTCATGTTACTAAAGACTCTGGCAGGTCAAACATTTTCATCCCTTTCTAATCCTTTTCACTTTAAGAACTTATATGGGGCTTTGATCAACCAGGACACGTGATCACTCTTAAGAAGTGTGCTTAGGGTGTCTGCTTGAGTGCAGGCCCATACAGCATTTCTTTCTTTCTTTTTTTCCCTTCTCTCCTGGGAGCAGCACATCAATTGCTTTCAGCTAAATGCACTCTCATATGAATATTTTAGTACAATTTAATGTTTCTGCACCAACCCCTGAGGAGCAGAGCATCAATTTGAGAACACAGTTCTCTTGGACTTAAAAGCCATGCTGGATAATGCAGGATGAAAGGGGCTGTCAGTCTCCAGCTTTTTCACAAGTTAAAGGAAAGGGTCTGAAAATTCAGTCCCGGCTGCATACAAACAGCTCTTTGAAGTTTGTGAGTCAAACATGACTTTTCAACGCTACCAACTACTCAGAAAAAAACAGTTTCTCAAGCATGGCCAGTGTCTCCCCAAAACTTTTAGCTAGTTAACAACAATGGCTTACATAACTTAGTGTATTAGTCAAATATGTAGATGTAATGAAGGCATACCTCAGTTTTTCACATGCTAGGAGGCCTGAAAATATAGTTTACCCATGTTGGTATTTGCAGGAAGTTTAGCACAAGGTGCTCCAGAACATACTTTTCTGAATGTACCATTTGATGAGGAGAAATTACTCCAGAGTTCCAAGGTTTGCAGACATGTTACTTATATACCCCTCAAAGCAAACATTCACACAGAAACTCCTGAGGTTCTTAAGCATAAGTCCAAAAGACTTAAGATGACATTGTCCAAAAAAATAAATAAATCAAGAAACAACAGTCCAAATGAAGATAAAGCTGCTGTATCATTTACTTTGAAAATAATAAATTAAATATACCCTGATCTCCAGTTCATAATTTGTTGTTGTGTACCTCCAAGTCATTTTTGACTTAGGGTGACTCTAAAGCAAACCTATAATAGGGTTTTCTTGGCAAGTTTCTTCAGGGGGGTTTGCCATTACCTGGCAGAAAAATCTTCAAAAGAAGTGCCAGCAAACACCTTCCACCAATACACATAAAGCAAGGTGATCTAGGTACTATACGAATAACCTTCCTTCTTTGACACAGAAGAACTCAAGCCTAGGAACAAAACAATCTGAAGTATTGTAATACACATTGGGAGGAAGAGACATAAGCCACCATGGCTTAAAATAGAACTCTCAGCAAAGTTAAAGTGGCTTCCTGCCCAACACAATGAAGGCAGAAAGATACCCAACTAGTGGGACTACCAGTTTAACACTGCTCCCATTCACACTCTCTCAAACACACACCACCTCCCAAAAACTTGCAGAGAAACCCAGAAGTTGAAACTATTTGTTATGTCTGTTATGATTTGGGGGTGAAAATGTAGCAGTGCAACCTACTATAGGGGCAAAAATCCTCCCACTGGCCATCTCTATTCCAGACCATTACCTCATGCACTTCCCAATTATTGGCCATATAATCAGCATCATCAATCAAAACTCCATCCACCCTGCCTCCAATACAACCTCTACTCAAGACCCAGCCAAATTCCCTACTGGGCCAGTTTATTAGTCTATAAATACACCCATAAAAGCATCAGTAACAAACACTCTCCTCCACCATCTGAAAGACAGACAGAGATGAACATCTCTCATATTCTACTTGCTCCTTATTGCTCCTTATTCTTTGTGTATATTTAACTGAAGTCCTCAAATGTAATCAGAATTCAATCCTTATTCCACTAGGAAAATGAGTTCTACTCCAATGGCCTGGTTTTAACTCTTAATCCAAAATACCTGTAAAAAGTACCAAAAAAAAATCCATCAAATATAACACAAATTCTTGGAAAGCATGCTTAAGATGTCTGCTTGACTTGAACCTGGGCTCCAGCCTCGAAAATCAGAAGTCAATAGTTTTAGTTGGCAAATATAGATTTTGTTTGTTATCCTAAAAGATAGCTTTGAATCCTCACACATGAGGAAAGGAATACTCTTATGATAAGAAATGAATATGTGGACTCAAAGGAAAGTAGCTGATTTTCCAGCAGGAAACAGTCAAAAATGTATTTCTAGAGCTTGTCAAGACAATGCATGAATACAGCAAGATGTAGCTACTATGAAAAGAAGGGTATGTAACCTGGTGCTTTCCAGATATATTTTTTACTATAGTTCCCTTAACTTTTAACAGAATCATCCATGATTAAGCATTATGAGAACTGTAGTCCAAAATTTTTGAAAGTCACCAGGTTTCTCCTGGTATGTCAAACATCAGGGTTTCTGTGCAAATCAGAAACTCGGTTAAGCTATCAATTAGGTCTTCCATAATGTGCTTGATTCTACCTTACTGAACTTTGAAACATTCAGTACTCAGAATTCTACAGCCTCCATGATAACCTCAAAACGCAAATACTGTATAGCTAGTTCTTCAAACTTCCCAAGTGTAACAATACTGTTATAATAATCAGTTCTCCTGGGTTACAAGTCTCATCCCCAATACTTTCCTGGATTTCAAAATGTTCTGCAATACTTGGAAACTTTGCCTTAGGTCCTTAAATACAATATTCTCCTATACTACTAGGACATGTAGGCCTGAATCTTACTGTTAATCCCAACTAGAGTAATCACACTAAATGAATGGATCTGCATACATATGAAAACATAGCTCAACGACTGACTCAATGGGTCTTTTCTCACTGGAAATAATCAGCAGTATTTGTACTTCAGTATCTTTGCTCTAAAATCACTCCATAAACTAGACCCTTTACAGCAACTGTTCTACACTCCTTGCTTCCTTTGTAATTTGCCAGATTCTTTAGGTCCTGGTCACACAGGAAGGAAGCAAAAGATTCAGCAAGCTCAGCTGAAAAGGAGCCACCAGTCTTGTGCATGTGCATACAATTCCTTTCCAAAAGTAAATGTCTTAATTGTTACACATCCCACACGACTATGAAAGTGATTCAGCCCTTTTGTATCTATGGGGACAAATAATGCACACTGTAATAAAAATAACTGACACATCAAAAGCCCACTCTTAAGTGAACTCTTTGGCATAATATCCCAAAGGAAATAAACTGTAACGTTAAAAGACTTTGGCATCAGTGATCTCCCTTGTTTGGCTAGATTAAGATGCATTTCCCATACATGTTTATCTGACACTAATACGGCAAAAAGGCTCAAGCGCATTTGGTTCTGTTCATCCCAAAAGACAGCTCTTCTGTCAAATAATATTCAGATCACACCCCGTGCCATACCCATTTCACACGCCACTATGATGTCAGACACACTGCGGGTGATGATAGCACATTGTGACAAGCCTCACTTAACCTGCACAAACGACACCACACACCAGAAGGGAAGCCTTGTACCATTCACAAAGCAAGATGATATGTCAGGCAGAACAGGGAAGAGTTGTAACCATCACAAAAGCCATTCTAGGCTGCAAAAGAAAGAAGGGTGAGAACTAGCAAGTCACCGCCAGCCACAAAGACTATGAATTACCTGCAGCTATATTGGGAAAATGAAGCAATCCTAGGGAAGAATTAGCAGTCTCTGCAGTAAAAGTTACTGAAACACTTACCGGTGCTACAATTTTGCCTGTCTGTCCAACTTGCATATCATTGGGGACAAAGCCTGCATCAACAGCTGCCCGAGAAGCACCAACTAGATGCAAGCAAAAACAAAACAAAATTATCTCAGAAAAGTCTTTTTTTAATTCATGAAAATTGTGGGTGACGATTAGGAGCCCTGGTGATGCACTGGTTAAACACTGCTCCTGCAGCCACAACATTGTAAGTTCAACCCTAGAGGAGGGTTCCAAGGTCCACTCAGCCATCTATCCTTTCGTAGGTCGGTAAAATGAGTACTCTGCTTGTTGGGGGCATATTGGCTTACACACGGTAAACCACTTAGGGAGTGCTAGTTCACTGATAGGTGGTATAGAAATGTACAGTACTTGCTATTGCTAATGATTTTGGCCATCCTTTTCAGCTGAACCCACTCCCAAACCACATCTTACATGGTTCTGGAGAGCGTGTCCCCCAACCTCCAGGAGTAGAAGGAAAGGGGGAGGTGAAAAATCCTGTTCCATGAGCTGGTCTCTGCTCACAGAAATCAGGGCCAAATCAATTTACTCCCTCTCAAATGCAAAAGAATTGCTCCATTTCACCAAACTTCACACAGTACTAAACAAGTCTACATCCCTTTGGGAGAGACAGTAATTCCAACCAGCATTAACACCAAGAATTGTTCCATTATAAATATTTGGGGAACCAAGAATAAAAAGAACTCTTTACCTGCGGCATGCAACTGATCTGCAAGATCATACAAAAGTTTGAAGTTTTCTCCGCTCTTCAAGCCTCGGCCTTAAAAATAAAATATGGAGTCCATTCAAATCTCTAAAAATGGCAACACTGGAGATTTCACTCATCCAACCCAGTTAATATTTTAAATTCTGCTGCACAGTTATGTAGCCCTTGTATGAAACCTGAATGCTATTTGTTTTAGTCATTTTGATTAACATTGTTTCTTCAGAACTGCAGAGGATTAACCTCTTTATTCCTTCTCTATCAACAGTACGATCGTTGTCAAAAGAGAGAAATTAGACAATTAAATCTTAGCAAACTGCACTCCACCTACTAGCCTGAGGGTTATCATTTCAAGTAAGAAAACAGTGAGCTGTACTCTGTGCTGCTTTCTTTCCTTGCTGAACTACAGGTAACAAATTAGGCCACATATCAATTGCATACACTTGAAAACCAAATCATTTCTCAAACTAACATCTTGTACACATTGTTTGTTATCACTGCTAATTGATAAGATAAACCCTAACATTTTTGGTTATTTTCCCCACCCAGTCAATTTGATATGCTGGGCATTTCCCCATTTTCTTGCCTTTCTTGCCACAAGACAGAGCTTTTCAGATTCAAAAGGAGGGACAGTAGGAGGGTCTGCTTTCCTGGAAATTTTAGCACAATTCTAGTTAATTAACGACCACTTACCGCCTGATACAACAACCTTTGCACTGGTCAGTTCTGGACGGTCACTTTTTGTTAGCTTTTGCTCAAGCCATTCCGACTGACCAACTGGTGAAGGAGCAGATACTGTTTGTGTGAAAAATACAAAGAGACTCCATAAATTTCCTGGAGGTACAAAGTCTTTCCACAGCCATTGCCTTCAAGTTTAAACTCTATATTCAAGCAAAATCAACTAAATTATAGCCTCCCACTTCTTAGCTGTGTATTCAAAAGAACACAGTGGGGTTGTCCGCACAGGCCAAATGGGCCGTCCTCCACTCCAGCCAAAAATCATCTGGTTTAGACAACGTGGGCCAACACTTGTGTCAGTATTATGCCTGATCCTACCTGTGCAGACAAAGATCCAGAGGATCTGGTCTGACCCAAAGATAAAAATCCTTTACCCCAGAATAAAATAGCACTGGTTTTCCACATATATCAGGCTGTTCAGACAACCCTCTCCCCACACTCCTTAGCTTTCTGGTATGCAATCCATATGAGAAGCCCCCCCCCCCCCCCCGCTGTCTCATCTGATGCAGAAATGGGGTACCTGGCCACGTGGGTGCAGCCAGGTGCCCTGTTTCCACATCAGACAGGGCGACTGGGAGCTTTTAAAATGGATCACACACCAAAAAAAGGTAAGAAGCAGCCCTGGGTCAGTGCTGGGACAGGTGGGTAAACAGCCACCCATCCCTATGCTAACCCAGAGGCTAACCCAAATGAGCACCAGGAACAGGACAGCATGGGTTCAGCCTGTGTTGTCCTGCCTCTTCTGCTCAAGTCCAGGTTTTTAATAAAATATTTTTAATAATTTTATACACATATTTTTAATAATTGTGTACACAGAACCATCAGAATTCAAAGGTGTTGCTATCTCAGCCAACATGTAGCACGTTTTAGATTTTGGAGTAGTTCAGATTTTGAAACTCCAGATAAGGGACACTCAACTTGCAATTAAATAATCAAATAGTCATTTCTAATAATGACATAACTTCATTTTAAAAAATGAATTGTTTTTAACCCAATTACAACTTCAACAAAACAAGCAAAACAAAATGAAACACTCACCTTTTTCTAAACTAGCACTACCGCCACTCACTGCTGCAGGCTCAAAAGAAGTGCCTCGCACAGAGAACACCTTTATTTTTTCCTCACACTTCACAGTGCATAGGGCATTTCCTATAAAATAAGATCACATTTGCTCTTGAAAACACAACTGCAATCCCCAAAAACTACTCTTCTTAGCAGAAGACTATTATGGTCACTGCTGCAAGAAAACTATTTCAACCAGTGAAAATTAAAAGGCTCAAAAATCCAGTTGAATCGGTTTCACATTTCCTTGATGTCATGGAAGTATTACTCACTGTGCCAACCAAAGGGTTCTGCTTTTACACAAACCTTCCCTGGTTTACATATTATTTTTCTCTCACACTTTAGTGCACTTGATGAAGCAGAACAAGTCTACAAAAGCTTATGCTTTTCTTCCAGTTAGTCTTAAAGGTGCTACAAGATTCCTTTCTATACTTTAAGAATCTGACTCATTCCAATTTTCAGGTAATTCATTAGGACTATTTCAGTAATACTCATGACCACCCACCCACAATCACAAAAAATAATGCTTGGGGGCTAGAGAGAGCAGACGTACCACCAGAACCTTTCACACAAGGCTTCAACAATGGCTACAGAAGACTGGACGCCAGGTATCTGAAATCGCATCACATACACTGGGGTGAATAAAGTATGCCCATCCAGATGTTGGAATGCAACTCCCAATATTCCTCACTGTTTGCTAAGCTCTCTAGAGCAGAAGGGATTTGCAACTCAAGGGCAGCTCATGGGCCATATTTTGTCCACCTCTGAGATATACTAAGAAAGTCCATGCCTTCAATATGAATCACAAAAAAGTACTGTCTAGGAGGGGCATATGTGTTATTCTTATTTCATAGAGGGAAATACAATAGCCCTACTTTATTCAGAACTAAATTGCACTGAGTGCAGTGAGCATTACATCCCAGTAAATGTGGAAAGGACTTGAGCCAAAGAATGATGGTGGGCCATTTCAGCACAGATCTTATGCCTTGCTTAGTAACCTTCTGTTCAGCCACACTTTTCTCATTCCGGTATTTTAAGTAAGCCTGACAAAGTACAGAAGATGGGAAAAGCAAGAAAGAAGCATGCAAGCCCAAAAGCTTAATAAACCAGTTTCCTGGTAACAAACCAGGATCTATTAAGCTACAATAGGTTTGTATTAGTGTAATAATGTGAATAGATTTATTAAAGATGAGATTGTTACGTCTGCACCAGACCATAACTAAAACTTGTTACATCTACAAATAAAACTAAGATTTGCAGATGGTAGTTATTAGATGATGATGATGATGATCCTTTATTTATAAAGCACTGTAAATTTACACAGCGCTGTACATACAATCTAATAGCAAGCCTGACTAGAACTGTGCAGGAATAGGATAAAAACTAACACCTTCCCACACAATATTAAAAATTAGTTCAGAAAATAGAAAAGCAATCAGGGATGAAGAGAAGCCATCTCTTTCTCTTGGAAAATTAAGTTACATCTCTAGGGAGTGTTATAAGGATTTCTTAACTGTTTCTGAAGAATGACTGGCTATGTAAAACAAGCATGACTTCGCTCAAGAGGTCACAACTGCTGAGAAGAGATAGGAGCAAGTCTAGTCTAGTCTAGTCTGTATCTGAATGAAAAATGAAGTAGTTGCACCTTTAATTCTTTGAACCAAATTGTATAACAAACTTATTCTAAAAGGCAGCTTTCTGGAATAATGTATGCTCTTTACAAAGCAGTTCGTTTATTTCAGGTACCAGTTTGTTCTCAGGAAAACCTGCCATTAGGAAACAGATGTTCAATCCTAAACTTGGATGTCTCTTGATTTTCATACAATCTACTTCCATAAATATGCTTAGGACTGCAAACTGATCATAAATATTAAGTGCCTTGTGAGAAAACTGATTCAAGACTGGGCTGTGAAGCTGTGGATTAAGTATCATTCCCCAAACCCTTGATCCATTTAGGTCTTCTCATTTACAAGGATATGGAGGGAGCTAACAATAGAGAAGCACAAATTATTTTAGAAAGAAAATTATTAGAAAGCAAATCAAAACCTATATGCAGTCCATCAATCTCTGATGGCAAGAGAACATTGACAAAGGGGAAAAAAAGGATATCCTGCCATAACAAATTTAAAAGACATAAAGGCTAATGCTTTCATGTCTAAATTAAATTATGGGATCAGACAAGCATGATGGAGCTAGACAAACAAGGGCTGCAAAATAATTAGGGAAAGTCAATTAAATATTACAAATAATTGTATCAATGTCTCTCTTAACTAAGAAAAATAACCCTATGGATTGCTGGATTCAGAACTAATGTAACCCATATTAAATAAAGAGGACTATCTGAATGTCTCACAGTTGGCAAAATCTTATCAAAAATGCATTAACAGAAATACAATACATTTGAAGCACGTCAGCAGATTCTGTTAATGAAGAAGCTATATCTGGTTTCTCAGGACTTTGAACTACAATCCTATAGTACCCAGGATGATGCTATTAGTTGTGTCAGAAAAGCCATTCCCACTACTCCACTCCTCTTATCAAAGTGATTTTTATCTTTACTCATGCGAACCTCTATACTTCTGTATGTAGTAGTGACTCACAGATGGACAAAACTCACCTGCATAAATTGTTCTGACAAAAGTGTCGGGAGATTTAACATCGATTATGTCTGAGATAGGAGCAACATCAAGTTTTGCTGCCAGTCTGGGAAGAAGATTCTAAACATTAAAACACACACACACACACACACACATATATATATATTTAGTAACAGCTACTGAAAATGAATTAGAAACACATGTAAAACTAATTGATTACTATTCACATTGTATTGTTTGTTTTTAAAGATTTTTAATAGTCAAGACAGCTAACAAAGCCAACATGATGCAGTGGCTTGAGCATTGGACTATGACTCTGGAGACCAGGATTTGAATCCCCACTTGGTCATGGAAATCCACTGGATGACCTTGGGCAAGTCACACTCTCTCAGCCTCAGAGGATGACAATGGCAACCCCCTTCTGAAGAAACTTGCCAAGGAAACCCCACAATAGTTTCACCATAGAGTTGCCGTAAGCCAATAATGATTTGAAGGCATACGACAACAACAGCTACCAAACACTGCTAAAATAACAAACTGAACAATAAATAAACAGTTCTTCTCCCTACATATGCCTGCCTGAGGACTGAGGTCTGCTGAGAGAGCCCCCCCCCCCAAAAAAAAGGCTATGGCAACAAAATAAAAGAAATTCCTGGTTGTTGGCCCAGAAAAAAAAATAGACTTCATAAATAACTAAAGCTTCTAAGAAGCATATACTGTATTAATTCTGGGTCATACATTTGCACTGGTTTAGGGCTCACTAACCTTGGAATAATAGGTCTGGAGTGGATTTTATATACACTCACCTTCCCAAAGGCAGATGCTCCGGCACAGATGTGGGTGTAATTAAACTGCTTCTGAGTTGCCAAAATCAATGGAGTCAGCTCCTCTGGGAATGAGACATATTGGTCAGAGCACCCTGCATTTTCTAACACAATGCTGATTGCAAGGAATCTTAAACGGCAAACAGTATTTGTAAACAAGCCTCACCAGGCAAAAGTCCTTTGTAGGCATCATGCTGGGCAAGAAGAACTTTGGCGACCCCTTGCACTTTGCTGAGCTCTTGAGCCACCTGTGACAAGAAGGGAATCTTTATGAGGATTCAGCTGCACATGCAAGGCTTTACTGCTGTGACCAGATGCTACAGTCCGGACTAGTGCCCTTTTAAATAAACAGTAAGATAGGACTCCCCAGCCTGAAGAGTTTGTGAGAGGAGGAAATGGTTGCAGGAAAGACTTGGAATAACACAGAATTCTGCTTCAGGACTCCCACATCTTACTGTCTAAAACTCTGTTCAGACATCCTTCAGTGCACTCTTGTTCTGCACCTAAGTACACCATCCAAATACAACCCAAACTGAAAATTCATATTGCACTCTCAAATCTTTTGTTAATTTTTTTGTTTTAATATTCTGGTTTTTGTATTTTCAATTTCTTCTTCATGGTCTCTATGACTCACACAACCAGGTTGCAGAGCATATTTGGAGCCTTCTGGAATCGCTAGGCAGACTTTTGGCAGTAGTTCCATTCACCCCAACTATACCCTCAACAAATCTGATCATTCATTTTCCTGCAGACAAGAATTCTTTTTTTCTGTCTCAATTATGTTGTTGAGAGTTTACTATAAACACAAGATGATGCTACTAAAGTTTCCAAATCTTACACAGATTTTCCAATTATACTGTGCTGTAACAAGCAATTATACAGTGGGCCAACCACATTCACTGGAGTTAGGGACACAGGACCCCTGTGAAAGTGGAGAAACCACAAATAAAAAACACTTTGTTTTCAACCTGAAAGAACACCTTTCTAGGGATTTCTAGGTCCTCCAGAGCAACCAACATCTGCTGGAAGTTAGCCACAGAATTGTGCTGTAGGATGTATAAATGCTTTGGGAAGTGTTCTCTTTAGGTATCTCTAGGTTCTCCAGTGCAATATCTGGCAAAATTTACCCAAAGAGTCACATTGGAGGTCCTAGAGATTCATAGAGAGGACATATTAATTAAATCCATGAATAATCAAATCTGCAAAAGTCAAAGCCGCAAATGTGGAGGGCTGGCTGTACCGTGCTATAAGATATAATAAAGGCCTAAGGACAGCAGAGCACTACTTGGTATCACTGCACATTGGCTTTTTATCTGGTTCACTGAACAAATCAGACATCCCATCAATGAAAGCAGAACATGAGTCTCACTTGGCAATAGCAGTGATGTAACTATGCCAACTGCACATTAAGGCAAGTTTAGGCAGCCCTTCAAAGATCAGACATAATCACCAAACCCCATGCTCTGCTCTCCTGAGTTCCTGCCTCCCCTTACTTCAGCATAGAGAAATCATGGTACGTTTGCTTACCTTTTCACAGTTGGTGCCGGCTACTAAACAAGATACTTCGCCTCCAATACGTTTGGCTGCAGAGATGGCATTTAACGTAATAGGGGTAAGAGACTCGTTGGCATGCTCAGCTATGACCAGTGTGCTCTGAAACCGGTGGAGCAACAAGACCTGAAAAACAGGATGAGCAAAGAAGGTTAATTCACACAAGATGAAGATTCTGCATGGACAACTCATAATAAGTTACACAGAGTTTATTGAGTAAGTAGACATATACGTGGTGCTCTTCCAAACAAAATTTGGGATGTAAACCTTTGGCTCTGCATTCTCTATTTACGAAAAAAGGGTTCATGTAATTTGTATAGTAAGGGATCTCATACAAAAACAGCTGAAGCAAAACTTGCTTGGATAGGACAAGCAAGGACATCATGTTATCACATTATTTATTAGGAATTTAAGCTTTTCCTCCAAATCAGTATATCAATAAGATGTTCCTCTCCATCCCTTTAAGAAGATGGAGTTGAAACACTTATTCCCAAAGCGTCTCCTCCCTGACAGTCTTCTGGATATCATTAAATCTCATTCACAAGTGAGATTTTAAATTGTTGTATTAAAAGCTTAACCAAATACAGTATAACATAACAAGTAATATGGGTTTTCTAGAATATTTTGAAGTGGAAGCATTTCAAAGGTCCTAGAAAGAGCACAATCTGACCAAGTGTGCTTATTTGATTTAAATTTTCTCTTTTAAAAAAGCACCTGTTTAATAACTCAATGGTCAGTGAGTTTTTGAACTGAAATATTTAATTAGGGAAAAGAAAGTTAGCACAGTGTTGTGATTTAAATATATTGAAATAAACTCAAAGTCTTTGCATTTTTACTACAACACACACTCCCCTTACACTATTTGGTTAACTTTAAAGGGACAGAGTACTAGAAACTATTCAATGCACATTTTACAACATCCAACAAACTGTCCAATAGCTGTCCACTTGCTACTTCCAACAGAGTTCAACTCCAACTACTGAGGTCATTGGGACACCACTGGTTTCACTATCTGCTAGTCTTAAAGATGCCACAAGTTGCTTATTTTTTGCCTCAACAGATTAACTCAGTTGTCCCTCTGGAAATTACTATAATAGGGAGATCTAACCCAACTCTTTTTTATGCAGGCATTGAAGATAATTTGTTACACGAACAATGATTTAAACTACGGTTTGTAATGACGAGCAGAACGGCCCAGGTTCCTGTAAGGCAGTCAAGATTTCATCTTAAGCATATTAAATCATACCACAGAACATACGCTTTTAGAATCATTTGAAGTGAACTACCACTAACAAATTACTTATTGCCAATACAGATCAAAAACCATATTTTTGATTATGTTTCAAATATCAATTTCTATGACAGTTACAAGACGGTAGGCACCGTTTGACAAGTAAATCCATGCTCGCATGGCAAAAAGCCCAAACTTGCCAAAATGTATAGTCCCGTCACAGAGCAACATACACGGGATTGCCGAAACACAGAGTCTTATGTTCCCAGGGGGAGTAAAATGTATTTAGAGTCAATCCTGTGTTTTCTAGAGAGGAAGTACAGTGAGATGACCATATTTTCCATCAGAGGTAATACCTGCTGGATTTCACCTGAGGAGCAGAAAATAAATGTCATAAAAATAAATCAACGCTGAGAATCTGATGTGCTATGTATTAAAAATTGTTTTACTTTTGCCTGCATGATTTTTAACACCTTTTGCCCAACAAAGAAGCCAACGGAGCTTTGAAAGCTTGCAGCATGCATTTTAGTTGTCCAATAAAGGTACTGCTGTTTTGCAGGTTTTGGATATTATAGACATTTTTCCAGACTTTTGCTTGTTTTGGCTCACATTTCTGGGCTTTCCCCCCAAATGTCAAATGACTGTAGGTCAAAGGAAAAGTCGCACAAATCATACAAAAGGTGTTCGGGGAAAGAGGTGATGAAGATGAAGTAGGGAATCTGTGTGCCAAGTACACCATGTCCAAACTGAAGTTTGGCCCAAATCCCACGTTAGGCATTTCTTCTTTATGAAGATTTAGAGATACTGAGCTAAGCAGAAGAGACTGTAAAAAAGCAAGAGTGTGGCTTCATATTGACATGTTTAATTTGATTAAAGACATCCGAATTACTGAAAGATTTGATTCCCGTGCAAGCACATTTAATTCATTTATTAATGAGTTTATTATATTAATGTCCTACCTTTTTTCTAAGGAGCTCAAGGTAGCTAGAGCATATAGGCCTGTTACACAGACTGTCAAAATAAAGCTGCTTCGGGTCTCTTTGGAGGTATGCTATTTAAATGATGCATGGGTCCTAAGAGTCCGGAGGTTGCGCCAAAGCCACACTCCATTCCTAAGCACTGGAGTGCAGCTTTGGTGCAGCTTCCGGATTCTTAGGATGCATGCATCATTTAAACAGTCCAAAGAGACCCGAAGCAGCTTTATTTTGGCAGCCTGTAACAGGCCATAGTTTCACACAACCATGCCTGGCCACCCATTTCATGTTCACAACCATTTTCTGAGATAGCTTGGCCTATGCAATAGTAACTGGTCCAGGGCTAACCAGTGACCTCCATAGCAGAGTAAAGATTTGAACCCAGGTCTCCCAGTCTCCTAAAACTGTCAACATCTATAGGATCAACATGGCATTCTTCCATCATCCAACATACTTTTGACCCTTTCTCATTTACAGGAAGGATAACCATTATGCTCATCATTACTGCGGCCAATTAATTACCCGGTGTCCTATCTTCTCAGAACAAGATTTCCACGCATAAGCAGGCTAGACCTCATACAGCCCTCCATTAAGGCCATACTTAATGCTACACCAGTTTGACTGAACCAGTTACACATTTCATGGTCCACTGTCATAGCCTTCAAGAGCCTAGGCAGGTCACCCCCATGTTATAATGGTATGACAGGGAAGGAGTTTGTTGAGGTGTGTAAGATATAAATATGAATATTTCTTAGCTTATGTAGGATTTTCAGACCTTACAAGACTGCCATCAGCCCTCTGGTTTTCTTACTACTTTCTTACTGCTGCTGTTTTATTACTGCCTTTCTCCTTCCTCACATTCCCTTGGGAAGTCAAAACGAACATAGTGAAGGAGGTGGGCTCTGGTGTGTCCTTTGCCACACTGGGAATGTAGCCAGACCTCTGTACAAAAACCAAGGGAGAATGGAATGGCACATCCTGGAAAAGGATGACATTGGGCCAACTGTGAGAACAAAACCATCTGAGACTTTGTCCCTTCTCTACATCCTGGAAAAGGGCAGGGCTCCAGCCAACCATGAACAAGAGCATTACACACTATACGTTTTCTTCCACTTGTGCTGACCTACTATATATGCTCACCTTCCGTTCTGCGCTCTTATAGCAAACAACAGCAACATGCCCTTCTGCCTTTTTTCTATATAAGCACAGGCATAATATCTTTGGCTCTCCTTATCCCTTGCACTTTATATGCATTCTAGCTATATGGATGGGAGACCGACCACCAACAGAAACCGTAAAACAGCAATTACACTTGTCCCTCTACGTTTGAGGCTTTGACTCTTGCGGATCAGAGTTTATTAATATGCTTTCTCTAGGAATATCTAGGTCCCCCAGTGCAACTCTGTGGTCACCTTTAACCAAAAGTCAAACTGAATGACATAGAGATACCTAGAGAGAACTCTCCACTAGGAGTTTGTAGTTCCTCCAGTGCAGCTCTATGGTCAATGTCTGATAGATGCTGACCACAGAGTTGCACTGGAGGACCTAGAGATGCCTAGCAAAAATAGAGGGACAGGTGTAGCACTATGCCTTTCATTAACTCTGAATGTTGCACAGTCTCCCAATGGTGATAATTTATTGTGCCAGAAATGCACACATGATCAACAGTGAGGAAGAGAAAGGACTAGGAGGTTGTATTTGTTCATGTATAAGGGGCTTGACATATATCCTTTAAAACACCATAGTCAATTTCAATATTACTTTCTACTTAACCGAAAGCAAAGGCTACACACATTGAGTGTAAAGGCCCTACAGGACTCCTTGCCTTTAACAAATGCCACATACGTTTTCCTCAGGCAGGTTGCAGTTTTGGGGTACTTTACCTTCCCAGGAAACCTATAACATCAATAGATGTGAGGCAGAGCAGTCAGCCTTTGCAGCACATTGCGGAAGTGAGACGGAGGCTGGCTGGATACATTTATTGCACGATATTCCTTGAAATGAACATTACCAGAAGCAATCTGGCATATTATGCAAACAAAATAAAATGGGATTGGACTTAGAGAGTAAGAGAAGATAAATGTTTCATCCTAAACTGCATTTAAAGTGTCCAACTGAGAGAGCTTTTTTTAAGGGTAAGGCGTCCCAAATGTCTTTAGCAGTAAAATGTATAGTCCTCTTGATCACTTATTGGGTGCCATCACTTGCCTTAGAGACCAAGGTGACCTTCTCCAAGCTGAACCCAGCAAGGCTAGGCTGGCTTAGCATTCAGGGAACTGCAGGCCCATGCATCTGGAAGGCAATGTGTTAAGTAAGGCTGGCTCAATCCTTGCAACTCTGGCTCAGCCAAAAGAAAAGGGAAAGACAATGTACTCATTTTGCCACCTCTGCATTTTGTATTAATCAATACAGACTATACTTATCCGGTGTTTTCAAAAGCCTGACTTTGAGAACATAGAAGACAACTAACATACATTGTGATTCTGGCTCCATTTCTTGGTCAGAAAGCAGCAGTCGGACCTCCGCATTGGCAGCTTTGGCTTTTGCGGATTTGGTTATTTGTGGATTAGACAGAGGGACAAGTGTATACACCTACTGTATATACAATATGTGTGTGTGTGTGTGTATTATACACACACACATATGCATTCATACATCCATAGTATGTCTGCATATATTGGGTGAGAGCCAGCATGGCTCACTGGTTTCAGTGTTGGACTACAACTCTGGAGACCTGGGTTCGAATCCCATCTCAGCAATATAAACCCACCGGGAGACCTTTAAGTCACACTCTCTCAGCCTCAGAGGAAGGCAATGGCAAAAACCTCTCTGAACTAACCTTGCCAAGAAAACCCCAGGACAGCTTCGTCTTCTTTGTATTTTGCATTCTTTATCGTGTGTTTTGGGCTTTCTTTGCATAATTAATTCATTGTTGTCATGTTTGCTGTTATCTAACTGACAGGGAGGGAGGGAGGGAGGGAGGGGGTTGTTTTGTACTTTGTATCTGCCATTTTTTGGTGACCTTTGCTTGTAATCCGCCTTGATTCTGCAAAGGAAAGGCGATATATAAGTCAATTATATTGTTGTTATTGTTATCTTAGGGTCGCCATAAGGCAGAAACAACTTGAATGAAGGCGTGCAACACACACACACACACACACACACACACACATATATATATACATATGTCACACTCTCTCAGCCTTTTCTGACTTCCGCAAAGGGAGCTCAGCTGGAGCCCAGCGCTCAGACCTTTGACCCACTGGGAAGGCGGCCGAAAGGGCCTACCTCGCAGGGAGGTGGGTCAAGGGCACAGCCAGCCCTTACAAACCACTCACCGCTCTCCGCCCCGAAAGAACCCCCCGAAACATGGCTTCTCCCTCCGCGGCTCCTCCTCACTCCACCTCGGCTTCTCCTTTTCCTCCTCAGGAGCGCCTCGAGTTGCGACCAGAGGCCTACTCTGAGGAGGTAAACCTCGCGAGATTTCACGGGAGCGCCGCCATCTTAGTCGAGGGCAGCGAAGCCAGGAAGCACCACCCCTTTTCAATCGCTGATGTTAGCGCCGCCATCTTAATCGAGGGCAGCAAAGCCAGGAAGCACCGCCCCCTCCCCTCCGCTCTCTTTTCATTGGCTAGAGGGAATTCCGCCATCTTAGTCGAGGGCAGTGAAGCCAGGAAGCCCCGCCCCTCTCCTCCGGTTTCTTTTCATTGGCTGGCAGCCTTAGCCAATGAGAAGAGGCGTTACCTCAAGGCGTGCCCTCCATTTCATGACAAGCCACACTGGAGAGATAATCCAGTTTGAGACCGCTTTAAGTGCTAGGGAATTCTGGGAAGTGTAGTTTTGTGAAACATTGAGCCAACTCTGTCAGAGAGAGCTCTAGTGCCACAATAAACTACAATTCCCAGGATTCCCTAGCACTGGGGGTGTGTGAAAAGTTCATTTCGCATGAATACTCCCCAAATTTCCAGTATTGCAGAGTGAAACACTGAGAATTGTCCATTAAGTTTGCTGCGTTTGCCATCTTCTGGTCCCTTTCTAAGTGTCTTATCATTCTCCACAAATGTTCTAAATAGAAATAAAAGGCGATAATAAAAGGAAAAATATATATATCTTATAAAAATCTTATAAGACTATATATCTGTCACACGATCTGGACACTATAATGTACTTCTATTGATGCAGCCTAAAATTGCATTGGCCTTTTTAGCTGCCGCATCACACTGTTGACTCATGTTCGACTTATGGCCTACTTTCTACTGGAACAAGGAGGCCCTCCTCAGATGCCAGGAGGTATCCAGTGTTGAATCCTATTCTTAAATTACCTCCAGCACCACAAGGAGCCAGTATGGCGCATTGGTTTAACTAAGGGTGTGTCCACAGTGTCGAAATAACGCAGTTTGACACCACTTTAAGTGCTGTAGCTCCATCCTGTGGAAATCCTGGGATCTGTAATCTTACGAGGCCTCTAGCCTTCTCTGCCAAAGAGTGCTGGCGCCTCTTGAAACTATACATCCCAGGGTTGAAAGATACAGTATAGCCGTGTTAGTCTGTAGAATCGGTATGCAGAGACATATTGTAGCACCTTTGAGACTAACTGAAAGAAAGAAGTTGGCAGCATGAGCTTTCATAGACTTCAGTCTACTCTACTTCCAAAATGCATCTGAGGAAGTAAACATTAGTCTATGAAATCTCATGCTGCCAACTTCTTTCCTTCAGTTAGTCTCAAAGGGGCTCCAAGATCTCTCTACATACATTTGGACATTACATTACATAAATGCACCCGAGGAAGTAGACTGAAGTCTATGAAAACTCATGCTGCCAACTTCTTTCCTTCAGTTAGCCTCAAAGGTGCCACAAGATCTCTCTATATACACATCCCAGGACTGTGTAGGATGGAGCCTGAGACAGGCTGAGGCATGTCCAGGGCATAAACTATGTTAAGGAAGGCATTAGGAACCTCTGAAATCTGACGCAGGTTGAAGGCAGCGTGGGCAAGGTGGCAGCGAGGCTTACAAGCATGGATCTGACAGCCAAGGTCAACACTACTCTGTTGGCCCAGTGGGTACCAGGAATTAGGAGAAAGGAGCGCCCATTCTGCCACCTGGCCCAGATCCACTCCCAATTTGCTCCATGGTTGGTCCTTAGAGGAATGCCCAGGAGGCATTTCTGCAGTCCAGCAGCCTAGTTGGAAAGATCTCGTATCCTCGGGCACAAAACACACAAAGCCTTTGTGTTCCACTTTCTTGCAAAGAAAAACACATGGACCTTTAGTTACCAAGCTGAAACAAGGCTCTTTTTTCCTCTCCCCATCAGCTAGTTTCTGGGAGCTTGGCTCAACTTGATTGTGCCAGATCCAAGAAAACCAACATTTTATATCTAACTGGAACATACAGTAAATCTCTTCTCCATGCATAAATGCACACAGCCTCTGCTATCAGGCCCTCCGGGTGGTTGAAGGGGCCCTTCTCTTCATCTGTCCAGAGGTGGCTGGAACAGAGTTGGAAAGACCAGACATTAAATTTCACTCTTCCCCCCTTGCCACGGCCCCATAGCCCTCACCCTACGACGGCGGCAGTACCTGCCAATTGTCTGAATGACCTAGCTGCTTCAAAGACCAGTCAGGCAACACCAGCCCAGTCGGGTCTCCCCATTTCCAGAGGACAGATTTACTACTCCTTCAGTTGACGCCCTTTCTTTAGAGGCAGCCCAAGCCCCATTAAAGTCTGCAGAGCCCATTTTGGGTTTGGGGGCTCCTTCCTTCGCCTGCATAATTTACGAGCTTCTAGGAGTTTTTAAGGGACCGAGCATCTTTGGATGCGGGGATTTGAATTTCATTGGACAATATGAAAATGATTAAAGGGTAGCTTCTCAGAATGCGGTTTGCCTCCTGGCCCAGGGAGAAAGCAGATGATACGGATCAATTCCAAAACCAATGACAGGCCTAATCCTTCTCAGCACGGGTTTTGCAAAACCGGGCAGCAGCCACATGGGTTTAACTGTACGCGTTCACCACAATGTCAAGACTGGGAGGGCTTCCAGAATTCAAAATGCAACCAATCTCTTAGCTCTTTTTGCCTGTATCGCATTGCCCTCTTCTCTCTTCCCCGCCAGCTCCATGTGTTGTGTCCCAGCCAGAACTAGGAAACATTTATATTTTGGTCTTTGTTGTTGTTGTTAGCCATCCTTGAGTCAATCTTGACCCATGGCAACCCTGTATATGAGATATCTCTAAGACTTCCTATGCTCCACTGCTCTGCAAATTCATGCCTATGACCTCCGTAACAGAGTCCATCCATCTAGCATGTGGCCTTCCTCTCTTTTTGCTTCCTTCTACCTTTCCGAGCTAGAGGACCTAAAATCCCATAAAGGCAGGATTACTGATAAACATAAAGAAAACAAAAGTAAGGACCACGGAGCACCCACACAAACTGAGACTAGACAATGAAGACATTGAAATAGTAAAAGAGTTCCCAGACACTGGATCAAACATTGATCAGAATGGAGACTGCAGTCAAGAAATTAGATTAGGAATGGGGAAGGCAGCTATGAAAGAACTAGAAATGATCCCAGATAGTAAAAGATATACAACTGAGCACAAAAGTTAGAAACGTACGAGCCATTGCATTCCTCATCACAATGTATGGATCCAAGAACTGGAAAGTGAAGAAAGTGGATAAGAAGAAAATCAATTCCTTTGAGATGTGGTGCTGGTGAAGAGCGCTGAGGATACAGTGGGCAGCCATAAAAGAGAAACAAAAACAAAAAAGCCAGAAACATTCCTGGAAGACAAGATGACTAAAGTGAGGCTGTCATACTTTAGCCAAATCATGAGAAGGCAAGACTCACTGGAAAAGACAATAATGACAGGAAAGGTGAAGGGACATAGAAAGTAATGAAGATCACATACTAGATGGATGGAATCTATTAAGAAGGTCGCTGGTATGATGTTGCAGAGCAATGGAGGATAGAGATTCCTGGAGGTGTTTTATCCAAAGGGTTACCAAGAGCTGGGATCAACTACAGGGCAGTTAACAACAACAACAACAAGCCAACATCCTTAGCCAGCAAGGCTAGTTTCTGGTCCCAGCATTGCAGGAATAAGCCACAAAAGCTGGAAAGGTTTGTCTACATTTCTGATTATCCCATGATTTAGAACAGAAGTGGGCATACCTCAGACTTGTGGAGTCTATTTGGGGGGTTAGTAATAGAAATCTAAGGTTTCCAACAATAGTCAGACACCAAATGGAGAATGCCACCTGGAATGGAATTAAGAAATAACTACTGGGATCAGGGCCTTTTCAGTAGTAGAAGCCACAGAGAAATATTGACATTAAAAAGTATCCCTGTGTTTTGCCGAAATCAGGAGAACTTCTGTCTAGATAACATTAATATTATCAAGAGCTCACTTTTTCTCCCTTAAAGCTTTTTCTACTTCCAGACCCTCAACTTGCTAATATATCTTCTGAGTGCACAAATGGTGTCATTCCAGCTTGTTGTTATTGTTGTTGTTTTGTGTCTTCAAGTCATTTACAAAATGAAATAAATTTTCATGATCAGATTCTTTCTGCAGTGTAGATTAGACCAGAAGCAAATCTGCTTGGAACAAATCTTGCCACAAAAACCCTGTGATGGGTTTGCTTTAGGTTCACCATGAATTGGAAAGGAAGGCTCACAACAAAAACAGCAACAACAGTTAAACTGAGAAACAAAATTCTAGGTAGAAAACTCCCAACATCGATCCTATCGATCTCTGAAAACTTTTTGGCAAGAGACGTACAGAGTGCGGCTGTCCTTAATTACAAATCAATGGGATCAATACAGTGCGCTGGGGGAGGCCTTATGGCTTTGTGATACACACACACAGCCATAACCTTTGCAAACCAGAAATCAATTAATGGCCATCTCTCGCCCATAAAGTTTCCTTCTTTTCAGACAGATAATGATGCAAAGTGGATGCGCTCCAAATGTTTGCTTCCTGTCTCAGAGATGAGCACAAAATGCAAGTACGTGAGCAAAGGAGTGTGCTGGATTTCGGTACATGCTGAATTATTCAGCCTCCCAAACTGTGTACCTGCAGATCTATGGGATGGGAGCAGTAATCCAAGACATCTGGAGGGTGCCATGTTTTGGAAGGCGTTTGCGTCAAAAATGAAATGTGATATTCTTGATTGTTGGTGAAAATGGCTTCCTTTACCCCCTTCACAGCTTAAACATTATGAGTTACAGTTATAAGTTGCGTTTTATTTTTTAATGAGGGCCACAAAGAAACCACATTTTAAAAGCAGACCTCAAAATCAGACCTCAAACTTGTGAAGTCTGCTTTGGGGCTTTCTAACAGAAATCCTAAAGAAGGTCAAGGAGGAAAGTGCAAAGGCAGGCTTATTGTTGAACATAAAGGAAACAAAAGCAATGACTACAGAAAATTTACCCAGATTCAACCTAAACAATGAGGAAATAGAAACAGTAAAAGAATATTCATACCTTGATCAGAGTGGGGACTGCAGTCAAGAAACCATAAGAAGACTAAGGATGGGGAGGGCAGCTATGAGAGAACGACAAAAGGTCCTAAAATGTAAAGACATGCAACTGAACACGAAAGTTAGGATCGTACAAGCCATTGTATTCCCTATTGCCATGGGTGGATGTGAGAGCTGGACAGTTAAGAAAGCGGATAGGAATAGGATTCATTCATTGGAGATCATGCTGGAGGAGAGTGCTGATGCTACCATGGACAGCCAAGAAGTCAAACAAATGAGTCCAAGAGCAGATCAAACCAAAAGTCTCTCTAGAAGTCAAGATGACAAAATTGAGGCTGTTGTATTTTGGCCACATCATAAGGAGGCACAATTCAATGGAAGAAACAATAATGCTAGGAAAGGTGGAGGGAAACAGAAAGAGAGGAAGGTCACATGCCAAATGGATGGATTCTATGAAGGAGGTCAGGGGTATGAATTGCAGGACCTGAGCAGAGCAGTGGCACATAGGGAGTCTTAGAGATGTCTCATCTACATGGTCGCCATGGGTCCAGATCAAGTCAAGGGTGGATAACAACAACAACAAATAGAAATCCAAGGTTCCCCACAATAGACAGGCACAAAATAATAGCAGGTAGGAAGTGGGGCGAATGCCACTTGGGATGAAGTTAAGTAATAACTCCAGGGCAAGGGTCCTTTTCAGTAGCAGTCCCTCTGTTTTTATCCTTCACAGATATATTGGTCCAAATCACCCAACCTTAGAGCTGGGAAGGCACCACAAGGGCCATCCAATCCAGCCCCCTTCTGCCATGCAAGAAGACACAACTAAAGCACTCCTGAAGGATGGCCATCCAACCTCTATTTAAAGATCTCCAAAGAGAGCCCACCATCCTCTGAGGCAATCTGTTCTACTGTTATGGTAAAAAACCAACAACCATATTTCTAACATTTAGATAGAATCTCTTTTCTTATCGTTTGAATCCATTGGTTCAAGTTCCCGACAGCTGCCACATCACCAACAAGGTGGAAGGCAGTAAGAAAAGAAACTACAGGACGATGGATTAAAACCAAGGAAGTCACAGCTCTCCAGAGTTTGCAAGACCTGAGCAGCACAGTGGATCATTGGAGCTCTTGGAGGTCGCTCATTCCTTTCTTGTTGTTGTGTGCCTTCAATTCATTTCTGATTTACAGCAACCCTAAGGCAAACCTATCATAGGGTTTTCTTGGTTCAGAGGAGGTTCGCCAATGTCTTCCCCTGAGGCTGAGAGAATGCCACTTGCCCAAGCTCACCCAGTGAGTTTCATGGCCAAGCTGGGAATCGAACCCTGGTCTCCAGAGTCATAGTCCAATGCTCAAAACCCTAAGCCATGCTTGACTCTTCTGTCATTAGTTTTCTGTGGGTTTTTGGGGCTATGTGGCCATGGTCTAGAAGAGTTTATTCCTGACATTTCACCAGCATCTGTGGATGGCATCTTCAGAGGATGCTGGCATGGAAGAGAGTGGAGTATACTATATACTGTTGGTTGAGAGGAAGTGGTTTACATGTTAATCTGTGTATTGTCCTGTTGCTGAATGGCATTATTAATTGAATAGACACCCTGAAGCCTTGCCATTCAACAACAGAACAATATATAAACATGTAAATCACTTCCTCTCAACCAATAGTATATATACCCCACTTTCTTCCACGCCAGCGTTCTCTCAAAATGCCAACCACAGCTGCTGGCAAAACGTCAGGAATGAACTCTTCTAGCACATGGCCACATAGCCCTAGATGGCAAGGCTGCAGGGTGTCTATTCAATTCATAATGCCATTCAATAACAGAATAATACACAGATTAACATGTAAATCACTTCATCTCAACCAACAGTATATATACCCCACTCTCTTCCATGCCAGCATTTTCTCAAGATGCCAGCCACAGATGCTGACGAAACATCAGGAATAAACCCTTCTAGAACATGGCCACATAACTCGAAACACCCACAAAATCTATGGATGCTGGCCATGAAAGCCTTCGACTTCACATCTTCTGTCAATCCTGGGGTTGCTATAACTTGAAGATGACAAATAAGAATAATAACAACAAATTGAAATGAACCAGAATTATTTTTCAGTAAGGAGGGATAGGATCAGGTTGTATGGGAAGCTTTATCGAAGAAGGAGCCTTATACCAACCCATGCGGCTTCAACACTTCGCTTTGTTGTTAATTGCCATGTGCTTCGCTCATTAAAGGCATGGCACACCCCCTTTTTTTAATCTGAGTCTAAGCTTCCAACAAAAATATCAGCTTCCAGGGCAATGAGGCAGAAGGAATTTTGTTTTAGTGGGGTTATCAAGCTGCTAATGAGAAATAAAACAGGTTGGGATTTTATTATTATTATTGCCTTCTTTAAATAACAAAATAAGCCAAAATCTGACGTGGGAAACACTGCCAAGAAAATTAGCTCTCTTGAGCCAATTATGGGTCCGTGGCTTAGAACAAGCACAAAGCTGTTCAGGGTTTAAAATAGCAAAGAGTAAATATGGACCTTTTTTTTTATTTAAAGGCCAAGAAAACATGTAAAAATCTGGTAAGATGTGCATAAGGTCAATTTGACCATTGAGGATGAAAAAGAAAAGGTTTGATGGAACCACGCCACCCTTTGCTGACTTTGGTTGCTGTAAGGTTCATATTAACACAGATTTAGCCATGTTAATCTTTCTTTTTTTTTGGGGGGGGGGGGGATATTTCAGCACCTTAAAGACTAATTGATTTATTATGCCACTAAAATCGACCCCATCCTCTGATTTTGAGACAATGGACACCGGTCCCCAAAAACTTGTTCCATAATAAATCTGGTTGTCTCCAGGGTACTATTACATGCTTGCATATGCTGCATTTTCATCATTATAGTGCTTTAAATAAAGGGCCAAGGTGCCGCATCAGAGGTTATGATACGTAACATTATTATTATTATTATTATTATTATTATTATTATTATTATTATTATTTCTTACTTGTTTCTCCCCATGGATCAAGGTGGGGAATAACAATAAAATACATGAGTTTAAAACACATCAGTTGAAGATGGAGAATAATAACAATTAATAAATATATGACATCAGTTAAAACACATCAGTTTCAATGGACAAACAAGAGGTACACATATTAAAAGGATCCGCATTTAAAATTCATTGTTTAAAAATCACCACTTAAAAATTACCCAGATAATTATTATTACTAGTAGTAGTACTAGTATTCTTTCTTATTATTATTATGCTTTATTTATATAGTACTGTAGGTTTGCACAGCGTTGTACATACAAACAATAAAATAGATAACAGTAAACCTGCCCATGGCATACAATCTAAGAAATAATAATAGCATAATAGATATAAATAATACATAACAATATAGGACAGGGTTCAATAAAACAGGCAACAAATTAAAAACATCAAATAGCAAATAATAGTCATGCAATGCTTGTCTCTCTCCATAAAACACATTGCTTAAAACACACTTCAGTTTAAAGGGACAAATAAGATGTACACATATTAAAACAATCCACATTTAAAATTAATCATTCTGGAAGAGACTGATCTTTAATGCTGTTTTAAATTCAGACAGTGCATTCAACTGTCCAATTTCTTCTGGCAGGTCCTTCCATAGTTTAGGGGTGGCTGATGAAAATGTCCCCTGGCTGACAGTTTATGATAATGGAATGACATTGCTGACATGATACACAATTATGTAGTGAATTGCAACAATGTCAACAGAAGGACTGTGCAAGATGTCTCCTTGCAGAGCATGGGCGCCCACTCAGCAATAGAACAACAGCAGCAGCTGTGTATTGGGACACATGGTGCATCAGGACATGTTGTGCAATGGGACATGTTGCATTGAGACATGCACAACACGTCCTATTGCACCATAAGTTTCAAAGCACACATCCCAATGCACATTGAGACATGCACATTGGAACGTGTGCTTTGAAATCATGGTGCAATCGGACATGTTGTGCATTGGGTCAGTTGCATATGCCACACTGCTGCTTGCGCTTGCACAATGATGCTGAAAGTGCAACTACACATCTCTGTGCCCTTCCTGAGAATACTAACATCGCACAACGGATGAATTAAATTTTACACAATCGTAAGTTGGTTTATTACAATGATGTAACTTCCCAGAGAGATATCAACCAATGGTTTAAAGGTGGTTGCTTATTTCATTGCCTTATAAACTTTTATATTATCCATTGTTTTAACTGTATGTGGTTTAAATGTATGAATTGCCTTGGGCTCCATACATGGAGAAAGGTGGGATAAAAATTTGGTACCGGTAAGTAAAATAAGCAAACAACACACATTGATGCAACCTAGGAATTTAAAATCTGTGTTTCCCCAGTCCTTTGTATTCAAAAACTCTTCCAGCCACACAAAAGACAAGGAAGAAAGTTAGAGGGTTGGGCAGAAAAATGACTTTGTAAAAAGGGGCTTCTTTGTCAGGGGCTTTGTTAACTGAGGCATGCCTGTATTTAGCATACTATTGATCTGAAGATTTAAAAAGCATCATAGCAGTTAAAAATGTCTTCTAAAAAATAAATGCTAGCCACCCCATTCCAGATTTGCTCTGTACCCTTTGCTTTTCCAGTTGAGGGCCCTGCAATGAATGGAAAGGATTCATCTGCTTAAGCTGACAAAATCCAATAATGGTAGAAGAATCCAAACCTGCTTACCACACCACTGGAAAATTTGTTTTAATTGCACGGACATCTGTTATTGCCGCTTTGCAAAATTACAGTACGACCCTCATATCTGTGGGACCAGGACCCACAGTTTCACTTATGTTCCCTCTAAGCATTTTCTAGGCCCTCCTCCAGTGCAAATCTATGGTATGCTCCTGGTGAAAGTTGGACATAGAGTCACACTGGAGGACCTAGAAATGCCTAGAGAAGTGTTCTCTCTAGGAAACTCTAGATCCTCCAGTCCAAATCTATGGACAATTTCTACAAGAAATCATTCATTTCAATAGGGTTCACTAGTATTTGTGGTTTGGCATTTCCACATAAGTCAGGAAACGTATCCCCATGGATACGGGAGTTGTGTGTTGTTGTTGTTGTTATTATTATTATTATTACAGAGGGTCTTTGTTATCTCCTGGGGTTTGGTTTCAGGACAAACCTCCTCCCCATGGATAACAAAATCAATGGATGCTCAAGTCCCATTAAATACAATGGCATAGTAAAATGGTGTCCCTTATATAAAATGGAAAATCAAGATTTGATATTTGAAATTTATATTTTTTTGGAATATTTCGGTGCTTGAATCTGTCGATAAACCATCTGTGGATAAGGAGGGCTGACTGTATTAGTATTAATTTCAAAAGAGTTTGAACTAGAGAGGAAAAGAAATGCCAGCTCTTTGAAAAACACTAGGAATTGCACTTGGAATTAAATTATGGCAGACAGCAATTGTGCCACTATGTGCTTAGAAAAGGCAGGGAAGGAGGAGAGAGATCTGTTAGCAAAGATGTCATTCGAATTAGCTCCCTCTGATCCTAACTGTACTAAGGTTGGGAAACCTTTGGTCTCACAGATGTTTTGACTTACAACTTTGACTTACAATTTTACACAATCATAAGTTGGTTTACAACGATGTAACTTCCCAGAGGGATGCCGCCGGCTCCATCCAATGGCACTTTCCGGGTCAGTACGGCAGCAAATCCATGTCACAATTTAATCCAAGTTTGGAAGGAGCTATCCAAGTTGCACAAACAAGGCTCCATTTTATCACACTACCTGTTTCATTTGTATGCGGAATATAAAAGATGGAAAGCAGAATTAGATTCAAAAGAGACTTGGTTTGCTTTGGGAGGCTGAAACAGGATCGGCTGTAGTGCTAACTGCTGCAGGAGGGTGTCTGCTTCCAATAGCCTCTGCTTGTATATTTATACTTTGCATACATCTTTGTTGTTTTCATATACTGCTTGTATATTTATGGATGGATAGTATAACGTCATGTTGTAGACAAGATTAAAAGTGGCATCTATTTTTAATGCTCTTCCATGTACAAAAAAAGTGCCTATAAGTGGAAAAAACCCATGAAGAGGATGGGTTTGAGCCTAGTCTTCTCCTTGCTGTAGGACAGGGCTATCTATCTATCTATCTATCTATCGATCGATCGATCGATCTATCATCTATCTGTCCATGTACCATCCCAACTTTCTTCCAGCATAGGATTCAAGGTGGCATACAACATTTTAAAACTGTTTGTTGTTATTATGTCCCTTCAAGTCATTTCTTACTTATGAAGACTGTAAGGCAACCCTCTCTTGGGTTTTCTTGGCAAGATTTGTTCAGAGAAGGTTTGCCATTGTCTCCCTCTGAGGCTGAGAGAGTGTGACTTGCCCAAAGTCATCCACTGGGTTTCATGGCCAAGCAGAGAATCAAATCCTGGTCTCCAGAGCTAGTCCAAAACTCAAGCCACTACCATGGAAAGCTGTAAAACATCTAGGGGTAGCCGTGTTGGCCATTAAGCAAATCCTATAACATCCAAACAATGATACCTTTATTGGACCAACCAAAATGCACAATTACATGTTGCATTATTTGGATGTGATAGGATTCACTATGGAAAGGGAGATGTTAACCAGGGAGACTTCATGGGGATTGTCCCCAAGGCCAATAAATGCTTCAGCGATGGATTAAGTTCATAATATTGCTCAAACAGATGGAACGCCATTTCTTCAACATTGGCTTAAAAATTAAAACAAAACCAGAGACCATCTGCAGAAAGATGTATCATTTTGCAGTTATGGTTCTATTACTTCTGAAACATTTGCCAAGGGCCATTGCTAGGATTTGTTTGTTTCTTTCTTTATTTCTCCCCAGAGAAGATGCACATATTTTACTTTAAAAAGAGGATATCTCCTAAGAATCCATCATTGGAGACAAATAAGAAGCAGTGAATGGCACAGAATCATCTTCAAGAAGGCTAAATTTTAGGTTTCCTTTCAGAAAATGGTTGATATTTAAAAGGAGGGGGTCCATTTCTTTATTTTATTTTCCTCGAGGAGCTCTTTCTTTATGTTACAAGACACCGTGAGATACTGAAAATAGATAATTAATGAGATAATGGGATATTGGCTGGCACCTCCTGTCCAATGGGATTATCCGATGGCTAATTATGGACAGATTGTGATTAATGTGATTATGGATTGGATATTAATCTGATTCTGGATTGATCTAGTTATGTTTTAGTCTGCTCCAAATGGTTAATTGGATTGGAGATAATAAAAAATGCAGCTTGAACCAGATTTCACCGCATTGCGGGACGGAGGGTCCCTCAGACTTGTAGGGCTAGGGAAGTCTGCACTGTTTATGAGAACTGGGGAAGCTTTTCACCAAGGAAATATAGTGGATTACTGTAAAAACAAAATGCATATTTCCCCAGAGACTCTGAAAACAAAATGAGAACTTTTACAGAATGCATCTTGCCAAGAAAATCCCAGGATAGGTTCACTTAGGGTCGCCATAAGGTGGAAGCAACTTGGAGGCACACAACAACAACAACAACAACAACAACAACAACAACAACAGAATCCTAGGCTGCTGCCACACTGCAGAATTGATGCAGTTTGACACTTGTTTAACTGCTATGGCTCAATGCTATGATGTTCAGGGATGTGCAGTTTGGTGCGGCACCAGAGCTCTCTGACAGAGAAGGCCCAATATCTTACAGAACTACCAACCCCAAATTTCTAGAGCCTTGAGCCATGGCAGTTAAAGTGGTGTCAAACTGCATTAATTCTGCAGTGTAGATGCAAAGTTGGAAGGGGCCTTAAGAGATGTCTAATCCAACTTCCTTGTCAATGTTGGAAGTTCAGCTCTAGAACATTTCCAGCAGAAGGCCTTCCAGATTTGGTTCCAGGCACAGAGAGATAGAAACATCACTCATCGATCTATTAATTCCATGTTCATCG
>NC_056527.1:152329620-152368841 GCF_019175285.1 Sceloporus undulatus | reverse complement strand
AGTAGTAGTAGTAGTAGAAATAGTGTCAGATTCTGCTGTTAAATGGTTCTTCCTGCCAATGTTTCTCCTAATATTCAGTCATTTCACATTCCACCTCCTAACTTAATCTGATTCTGGCTAGTCTGCCTTGCAAGGCAGCCCAGAACAGATCCTTTCCCTTCTTCTTTGCGACAACCTTTTGGTCCTGTGTGGCCTATTATTCCTGTCATTGCCTGTGGCAGTTGCTCATAGTTGCACTAAGAGAAACTGAGTGTGAACAGCCTCTCCTTTTAATAATCATCTGTTCTGCAGTCTACCTTGGAAGCCTCGCAAGCGTCTGTCGCTGGTGGCAAACACAGGCAATTAATCCTATCACGGATCTCGCTGTTGCACATAAAATACTTGGTTCCAATGTGCATGCATTACGTTTTTGAATAACCACTTTTTTTGTGGCTGAAATGGAAATCTCTTTTTTGCAGAAGGGAAACCTCGCTCACTCAAGTCTACCTCCTGTTTTCTTCCCCCATGCTTTCCACTGGATGTCAAATAAATAGCAAGGTTGAAGGCAGATCCATCTGTCCGTTCCATTCCCAAAGTGCAAGCTATAAACCTTACTTTCATGGAGATAGCCAAAAAGAACATTTCCCACACAAGCCACATGGAAAAGAAGGTGCAAGCCTGCCAACGTTTCAAACTGTATCCTGTATCAAGCTTCATATATATTATAGGAGAATTCATAGATATATATGTATGAGATTTTTTTTTTAAATCAACTGTGGTCTAGAGAGGAAGAGGTTTGGCTTGGGAAAGACCCGAATCTCAGAGCTAAGAGAGTTTGTTAGAGAAGAGAAAGAAAGCAGTGGATGGATATATTATAAATGTCTGGCCTAAATCTATTTGTTGGGCCTAACCAGAATAGACTTGTTGAATCAATAGAAATTACACAAGCACTGATGTATCAATCAATCAATCAATCAATGTTTATTGATTAGCCCTTAGGCCATATCAAAATAACACAAAAGCAGATAAAACACGCTATAAAAATTCTATAGAAGTTCTATAGAAATTAGAAAAAGCTAAATATAATAAACACTGATGAACCAAGTTTCAGATGCTTTAGTGAGTCTGGTTGGACTATGGAGACCAGGGTTTGATTCCCGTCTCAGCCATAAAACCCACTGGGTGACTTTAGGTGAGTGACATACTCTCAGCCTCAAGGGAAGGCAATGGCAAACCTCCTCTGAACAACTCTTGCCAAGAGGTCACCATAAGTCAGAAACGACTTGAAGGCACACAGCAACAAACTCTGGTTGGACCCAACAAGTGGGTTTTATACTTTACCTTTGTGATGCTTGCCCTACTGCATTAGGACTTCATAGATCCAGGTTCTAATCCCTGCAAAGCCATGAAACCCCCTGGGTGACCTTGGGCAAGTCACACTCTCTCAGCCTCAGGGGAAGGCAATGGCAAACCTCTTCAGAATAAATTGTGCCAAGAATCTTTGATAGGTTCACCTTAAGGTTGTCATAAGTTGGAAACAACTTTAAGTCACACAACGACAACTAAACATGGGACCATCTGGCGTATCTTAGGGCGAGTGGAGTAAGGAATGTAGCCACAACTCCCTTTTACACAAAAGTAGTGCTATTGCAACTAAGTCAAAACAAAGCTGGCTTGGCGTGAGCATTTTCACAAACCTAGAGCTATCGTTTCCCATCACTTTGGTCTCAAACTGAGCAAGAAACAGCGGAGGTCATCGTAAGGCGGCCTGAAGGTCCCTCGCTCTCCCCTGGTACTATTGGAGAAAGGAAGGCGATGTTGAAGAAATGGACTTTCCAGTAATATTTTAAAAACCAAAATGAGAAGGAGGACAATAGTCATTTATTTATTAACCCCAGTCGGTACGATCCTGGTAGCATTCATTTCCTTAATAGGCTCCTGCTAATGAGGTCTAATGGCTCACTTTGGGGATTATTAATCTCTAATGGGTTCCTTTTATTTCTAGCTATTAAAGTCTATTCCTTCTTCGTTGTCTCCCGTTTCCCCCCATTCTTATGAAAGTTATCTGCTTTCTCTTCCCATCCCCAGCCCTTAATATTTTCAGACTGTATGGCACACAAAGAAACAGTGACAACCAATGGTTTCCATGTCAGTGAAGCTGTGAATCCACTCCAAACTTTAGTTGGAGGCTTGGAGGAGCTATCCATGGTATTGAATATAGTTTAAGGGTGAGCTTCAGGACCTTAGACAGCTCCCACATCTAAGGATGTCTTGCAAAAATTGGATTTGCATGCAGACCCCAACTTCCATCTTTGTAGCAAGACTGGCTCTTCCATCACCTAGAATTTGGCCTTTAATCCAGGGAGCAGATGCTGAATGGTGTGGAGCAAATAGGAACCTCTCTAGGAACTTCTAGGTCCTCCAGTGCAACTCTGTGGCCAACATTCAACAGACACTGACCATAGAATTGCGCTGGAGGAGCTACAGAGTAGTCTCTCTAGGAATCTCTGGGTTCTCTAGTGCAACTCTGTGGTCAACATCTGCCAGACATTGACCATAGAATTGTACTGAATGAGCAACAAAGGTCTAGTGGAGTGTTCTCTCTAGGAACCTCTAGGTCCTCCAGTGCAACTCTGTGGTCAATGCCCAACATACACTGACCATAGAACTGTGCTGGAGGAGCTACAAAGGCCTAGTAGGGCATTTTCTTAAGGAATGTCTAGGTTTTTCAGTGCAACTTTTAGTGACAGTTGACCATAGAGTTGCACTGGAGGACCTAGATATTCCTAGAGAGAACATATTAATCAAATCCGTGAATAATCAAAGCCGCAAACATGGAGGGATGAGTGTACTGTCCTCTGTTGTAAGACCCAGAGCTGTGGGTTCCAAGAAACCCACCCATTACCCCTTAAGTTGCCCCCAAGACAAGTGAGGTTGAGGATTGTGTCCATCCATCCCTTTATTTATACTCCAACTCTTCTCCAAAACTGGAACTCAGTGTCTCCTTGGATTCAGGGCAGCTAATGGGACTCTAGGCCAGAGCTGGAAGTAAAGGCTGTAGTAGTGGATACTCCTTTTATGCCAGTGGCTTTTTAGACATCCCAAAAACAAACAGAAGTAGGTAAATAGGAAAGCTTTGGGTGCGAATCCTTTTCAGAACGTTAGGATAATGGGATTTATTTTAATATGCTTATTATGTTATATGTTCATTTATGTAAGCCGCCTCGAGATCATATTGAAGAGCCGAAATAGAAATAATAATAATAATAATAATAATAATAATAATAATAATAATAGAGTCTAGTTCTCAACAATGCTGGAAATTTGAGGGCTGATAGAAAATTTCAAGGGGGACAGGATTTTTATTATTTGGAGGGCCATTTCCTTTAGTTTGCACCCTCTGTAGTACTTACGCTCCTAAGAGAAAGCTTGGAGTAGTGGTTTGAGTATTGGGAAAGGAGGGTCCAAATCTCTGCCTGGAGATAGATGGACATCCATTGGGTGACCTTAAGCAAGTCACACTCTCTCAGCCTCAGAGGAAGGCCATGGCAAACCACCTCTGGACACACCTGGCCAAGAAAACCCTAGGATTTGACTTGAAGGCACACAACAACAACAACAACAACAACAACAACAACAACAACATATGATATTAGTAGTATATATTTGACTAACTGGATATATATATATACACACACACACACACACACACACACACACACACACACACACTCTATTCTCAGGTGTATCCTCCAGACATTGAGCTGGATTCCCAGTTTCCATTTTTGCAGAGACTGTGACCAGATCTTTTAAATGAATGCTGGGCTATACACATTTTAATGCTTTGTATTTTAATATGTTATATTTTAAACTGATGACTGTTTTCATCCCGAAAATTGTTGAATTGATTTTTAAATTATATATACGCATGTTAATATTTTGTATTGGCTTTTAAATTGTCTCGTTTTATACTTGTCTTTCGCCTTGAGACCCTATATATTGGGAGAAAGGTGGGATATAACAAAACAACAACAACAATAATAAAATGGAGGATTTCCTCTGTCTCAAAAATAAAAATCCCTTCTGCCTATCTTATAAAAAAACCATGTGGCATGCCTTTGCCTTTTATAGTTCTTAACTTCTAATTCTAAAATTCTAGTTTCCAATTCGTTTCTGGTCTTTTTGCAAAGAGAACCGGATTGTAATATAAAAGGAAAGGACTGAAATATACATTTTTGGGGCTGAAAAGTGTCAGAAAAGGTTTTCTTTGCAGCAAAAATAGCCCTCAAAACGTTAGAATAGCCTTTAATGAGAACGATCCTGATGCTCCTGCATCCATTTCTATGGGCAATATCTAATTTCTAATAGAAGGGTTTGCAGCCACGGAAGATAGAGATATCTATCTATCTATCTATCTATCTATCTATATCGTCCGTAGCTGCAAACCCTTCCATTAGAAATTAGATATTCCATTAGAGATTAGATAGATAATCAAAGAAAGGTATTTTCTCTATATATAAAATATTATATGTACAGTATATATGTATGTATGTGTGTGTGTGTACATATACATATATAATATAATATTTTATAGATTGAGAAAATACCTTTCTTTGATTCTCCTTCATTATTGCTATTTTTAAAACATCATACTGTACTAATTTAGGAAAGGCATTTTGGGGTGGTCAGTTTCAATCCTTATTGAAAGAGATAATAAAAGAAGATATATATATACACACACACGTGTGTGTATATATTCTCTTCCCATATATTTTCTATTCTCTCTCTCTCTCTCTCTCTCTCTCTCTCTCTATATATATATATATATATATATATAATTTTCTCTACAAGAAAACTCCAAGCCGCTCAACGTGTTCCTTCGATTAAAGCAAAGCCCAACCGAGAGGTGGCAGACCCTGGCTGCCATGGGCTGGATCCGCACTGCAGGTTTAACCCGGTTCGACACCGCTTCAAGAGCCATGGCTCAGTGCTATGATAGAGCTATAGGAATTGTAAGACTTTTCAGCCTTCTCTGGTGCCAAAAACAAGCTACGAATGCCGGGATCTCATAGCCTTGAGCCGTGGCAGTTAAAGCGGTGTCAACCCGGATTATTTCTGCAGTGTGGATGGGGTTTAGGGCTGAGTAAGCAGGCACCGGATCCTGCTTTTCTTTGCAAGGCTCTGCATTGTGACCCCTCGCGAGTAGATCCCCTTCTAAAGGAAGGGATCTGGGAGTAGGATCTTCCGAAGGAAGCGCAGGATCCACTGGGTTTAGACCTGGAGGGAAGGTTGGATCGGGTCGATCCGGTTCCGTTGGACAGGCAAGAGAGAGCCACTTGTTCTGGGGAGGAGGGATCTAGGAAGTGAGCATCGATCCTTTGGAAATCGCTTCGGAAATGAATAGGAAAAGAGTGACCTTTAGAGGCAGAGGAGGAAAAATGCCTTCTCTCTCTGTATTAGAAAGATAGACTGATCCCAAATATTGATCCCAAATATGGTGGCTGTGTGCCCTTTCTGACTTGACTTGACATCCCAAAATGGTTCTAGCCTATAGATCCCAAAATGGTTCTAGCCTATAGATCCCAAAATGGTTCTAGCCTATGGATCCTAAATGGTTGTAGTCTATAGATCCAAAACCCCAAAGGGTTCTAGCCTATAAATCCCAAATGGTTCTAGAGTCTATAGATCCTAAATAGTTCTAGTGTCTAGATCCCAAATCCCAAAGAGTTCTAGAGTCTATAGATTCCCAAATGGTTCCAGCCTACAGATCCCTAGATTGGGTCTAGTGTATAGATTCCAGCTCTATAGAGTCCATTCCAGAAAAGACCATTGTCTAAAGATTGCAGAAAGAAGGGTTTCAAAAAGAGAGGTTGGTTTCTTAAGAATAATAGAATAATTCCAGGAATTTCCCAGTTGTCTTCTAGCTCTGCCCCTCCATCCTTCCATCCCTCCATCCCTCCATCCCTCCATTCCTCCATCCCTCCATCCATCTTCCTTCTCTTGCAGAAAAGGGGAAGAAATAAAACTAAGAGACTGAACCCTGCTGCTTTGCCCCGGGCTTCGCGCGTGCCATTGTTCTGGATCTGTCCAATCCGCGCCCTCCGTTTCCCCCTCCGCCAATCGCCTGCGAGGAATGCGGCAGGAGCATTGTGAGGTCACCGTTCTGGCCCCGCCTTTTTCCCCGGGGCTCCAGGTGGGTGGTCTTGGCGGGGCTGACGTCATGCTGCGTAAGGGACTGAGAGCCTCCTGGCCCCTCCCTCCTCCCAGGGCTGCAATTGCAAAGGACTGGAAGCAGCAAAGAGCAGCCAAGGCAGCAGCAGCAGCAAAGAGAGGGGCTCTCTCTGCCTATATATCTATATCTATATTTATCTATATATCTATATCTAAAAGGGGGGAGACTTTTCTCCAAGCCCCCTCCCTTTTTATTTGTTGAACTATTCTGCATTGCACCTCTCCCCCCAAAGTCCTTCTGCATGGTGGATCTTATTTTCCCATACAATTTCCTGGGAGCTGCTATGGGGGATCCTTCCAAAAGTAAGTGGCACCTCTCTCCTTGCAGTGGGTTGTTGCATGGGCAGAACTGGGCTCTCCAGTGGTTTGGGGTGGAGGGTCTTCTTTGGATCGTACTCTTTGCTTTGGGCTGGTTGTTTTGTTTTTTAATGTGAGGAGAAGAGCAGAGATATTATTTTCCCATATAGTTTCCTATACAGTATAGGGAGGGGGGGATCCTTCCAAAAGTAAGCTGCATTTCTTTCCTTGGCTTTCTCATTGCAATGTTGCATGGGCAGAACTGGGGTCCTGAGGATGGTCTTTACTTTCCTGAGGTTGGATTTGGACCAGATCTCTTTGGGTTTGGGGTTTTTAATGTGAGAAAAGGAGCAAATCCTTTTAGGAAAAGGAATGTTATTTTCTCATATCCTTTCGGGTCCTATATAAGAGAATGTTTCCAAAAGAAAGCTGCATTTCTTTCCTTGCTTTCCTATTGCAATGTTGCATGGGCAGAATCGGTGTCTTTTCCTCTCAGAGTTTTATCTGAGCCAAATCTCTTTTGGTTTGGGGTTTTTAATGTGAGCAAAAGAGCAAATCCTTTTGGGGGGAAGGATTATTATTTTCTATTATGGGGGGATCCCTCCAAAAGTCAGTGGCATTCGTTCCTTGGCTTTCTTTTTCAATGTTGCTTGGACAGATTGGGGTCCAGACATCTATCTCTCCAGCCTCCACCTTTATTTTTATCTTGTTATGCATCAAATCTATTCCCTACATCTCCTTCTGGATGGTAGATATTACTTTCCCATCTCTTTTCCTGGGCTCTCTATGGGGGAAATCATTCCAAAGGTTGCATTTCTTTCCTTGGCTTTCAATGTTGCATGGACAGAACTGGGCTCTTTTCTTTCCAGAAGTTTTATTTGAACCCAGTCTCTTTGGTTTGGGGTTTTTAATGTGAGAAAAAGAGCAAATCCTTTTTTTTGGGGGAAGGAATATTATTTTGCCATCTCTTTTCCTGGGCTCTAAATGGAGAAATCATCCCAAAGGTCAGTGGTATTTCTTTCCTTAGCATTCCTATTGCAAAGTTGCATGGAAAGAATTGAGGATCAGTGGAAGAAGGAGGTCTTTTCTTTCCAGAGCTTTGATTTGAACCAAAATGTGAGGAAGGGAATAAATAGCAGGTCTTTGGAAGAGGGAATATTACTTTCCTGGGTGCTTTATGGGGGGGATCCTTCCAAAAGCAAGTGGCATTCGTTCCTTGGCTTTCCTTTTCGATGTTTCATGGATAGATTTGGATCCAGACATTTCTCCAGCTGCCCTTTTAATTTTATCTTTTGTATTTTTCTGCATGGAATATTTCCTTCTGGATGCTGGATATTTATTCTCCTTTCTTGGGTGCTTTTTTTGGGAGGGATCCTACCCAAAATAGTGGCCTTTTTTCCTTGGCTTTTTCTTCTGTTGCATAAAAGACAGAACTGGGGTCCAATGGATGAAGGTCTTTCCTTTCCAGAGGTTTCAGTTTTGAACCAGGTCTCTTTGGGTTTGGTTTGTTGGGAGGAAAGGTGAGAAAAAGAGCAGATCCTGGGAGAAGGGATATTATATGGGGGAATGTTTCCAAAAGTAGGTGTCATTCCTCTCCTCTTTTTCAATGCTTCATGGGGCTTTTCCTTCCCACAAAGTTTGTGGAGGGTTTTGTTTCCATCAAATCTCTTTGCTTCGGTTGGGAGAGGGCTGATAATGTGAGAAAAGGAGCAGACCTTGGAGGAAGGAAGGATTATTAGTAGTATTAGTATTAGTATCATCATCATTATTATTATTAGCAACAGCCTTTGCACTTTTTCTTCCAGTCCCTCATTTTTGGGTTGGATTACTTTTTGCAAACCAGAATTATTGCTGAGGAAAGTAAACTCAGGTCTAGGAAAACTCCTGCTCCCAGATTTTAAATAATAATAATGATAATAATGATAATGATAATGATGATGATGATGATGATGATGATAATAATAATAATAATACTTTTTAAGTTAGGCTCCAAGGTGCTCCAAGATCCCTTTTTGCTTTCAGAATTGGAAACTGGTTCAATCTCATTTTACTTCCAAGGACTGTAACAAAATAAATGGCTGTTAAATGTGATGCTCCTTTATTGGGTTCCTCCTGAAAATTGCATTATTTCTACATTATTGTTTTATCATATTATTATTATTATTATTATTATTATTATTATTATTATTGATGGGGTTCACTCTGGCAAAATTTCCTGATTGTTATATCATTATTTTCTTTATTGGTTTCCTCCTGTAAAAATGATTCTTGTTATATCATCATTTTCTTATTTTCTTGCTACGAAAAACAATATTGTTAAATTATAGTTACATTATTATTTCCTGCCTGGGGTCCTTCCTACGAAATATATTATTGCTACGTTATTATATCGCTATTATTATCGGCTTCTTCCTACGAAATTCATGATTGTTATATTATTATTATTATTATTACAGTATTATTATTATTATTATTATTATTATGTAATTATTTCCTTTATATGGTTTCTCCAGTGAAATGCATTACATTATTGCTCGATCATGAATTCGTTTATAGGGTTTTCCCTACAGACTAGATTATTGTTACATTATTTCTATATCATTAGTGGCTTTTATGGGGTTCTTCCTGCAAAATACATTATTGTTACATTATTGTTATATCATTATTTCCTTTATAAGGTTTCTTCTGAGAAATACATTATTGTTACAATATTATTTATATCGTTATTTCCTTTACGAAGTTTGTCCTAAGAAAGATATTGTTGCTGCATTGTTGTTCTATCCTTTTGGGTTCTTCCTGCAAAAGTTTCAGAGAAGGAATCATTGCCATTATAATTACTATTACTATTATTATTAGTTTGACGAAGCCATTCCCAGATTCTGTGACTCTCTTTCCTTCCATATATTAATTCATTGACGAAAAACCTGCATAAACCCCAGTTGGACTTTGCTCCTCTTTGCTGCCAATGGGATTTTTGGGGTAATTTGGTTTCCCTTAATGTTTCTCTTTGCTGCCAATGGGGTTTTTGGGGGTGGCTTTCATGCCTATTGTCTTCGTTGGTGCCATCGCAGAAGGACAAGTAAGAAAGTGTCCTGGAAGGAACAAGATCTCATTAGGTTGGTTTTTATTTCTTATTTGGGTTCTCCAATTTTCTTGCTTCTTGGGGTTGAATTCAGTCCAGTTGCCAACAGTGGCCCAGAATGCTGGTGTGCGTAATTAATAATAATACAACAAAAAAAACAACAACCAACACAACCGAGGTGCCAACAATGATCTGAATGTTGCTAGTTCCCCTGCTAGATATAATAATAAATTGTTGCTAGTCCCCTCTAAATCATCTCATCATCATCACCATCACCAGTTGTGAACAGTGGTCTGAATGCTGTTTGCTAGTTCCCTCTGGCCAAATAATGATGATAAATATAATAATAATAACCATTTGCCAACGTGGTCGTGAATTTATTGCTAGTTCCACTGCTAGAGGATGAGGAGGATGATGATGATGATGAGGATGATGATGATGTGATCCAGTTGCAAAGAGTGGTCTGAATTTGTTGCTAGTCCCTCCTGCTTGATATGATGGTGATGTTGGTGAGGATGATGTGACGGTGGTGATGATTAATGATGATGTATGATGGTGGTGATGTATGATGGTGGTGGTGGGTTGTGATGTGATGATGGTGGTGGTGTAATGTTCTGATGTGGTGGGTTGAGGTTTGATTATTTGGTGTTGGTGGTGTAGTTGGTGTGGTTGTGGCAGGGTTGTGTCCATGTGTTCTTCCGTGTGTCCAGCCTCGGTTGTGCCTGTGTGTTGCTGCCTGTGAGCCTCCTCTCTCTGCTGTGCCTTCTTCCTTCCCCAGAGCCTCCCTGCGCGGAGGGGTGTCTTTGTGGCGGTGGCTGCGGGAGCGAGATCCTGGACCAGTACATCCTGAGGGCTCCCCGGACCTGGAGTGGCACGCCGCCGTGCTCAAGTGCCACGACTGCAGCCAGTTCCTGGACGAGACCTGCACCTGCTTCGTCCGCGACGGAAGACCTACTGCAAGAGGGACTACCTCAGGTCAGCCCCCCCCCCCCCGATGATCCCCTAAGGACATGCATTTACATGTTTACATTAGATGCATCTAAGAATATTATGTTATATGCAGCTAAGAACATGCATTTGAAATTTTAATTATAGATCTAAGAATATTATATTATATGCCACCTAAGCATAGGCATAAAATCTTATTAATTTAAGAATAGCACCTAATATAATCTTATTAGATGCAATCTTAAGAACATCTATTTGAAATTTTATATTAATATGCATTTAAAGAATATTATATTCTATGCATCTAAGCATATCGTAAAATCCTGGTTATATTTTAAGAATATGCATCTAACATTATATGCCTCTAAGGATATGCATCTAAGAACAAGCATTTAGTGATTTTAAACTATGTGCATCTAAGAATATGCCATCTAATAATAATATATATATGCATCTAAGGATATTAGATTATATGCACATACGAATATACCATCTAGAGATGTGCATCTAATAGTGTTTTGCAATTACTGCATTTAAGAACATGAATCGTAAGAATATCGTACTATCTGCATCCAAGAATATGAATCTCAGAATATTAATTACATGCATCTAAGAAGATGCAGTTAAAAAATTAATCCTATGCATTAAGAATATTATATGCTGCTAAGAATGTGCATCTAATAGAATTATTATATGCATCTAAAATATAGGCATCAAAGAATATTACATTATATGCACCTATGAATAATGCATCTAAGGATGTGCATCAATAGTGTTTATTGCATGAATATGAATTTGAAGAGTATTAATTATCTGCTCTAAGAATATGCCTCTATTACATGCATCTAATAGTATTTATATTTATATGCCTTCTTATATGTAAGAATATATTATTGCATCTAAGAATCGGCATCTAATAACTTATATAATATAATTATGCATCTCAGCAAAGGTATTTAAGAATATGCATCTAATATTATATTTATGATAACGTAAGAATATGCATCTAATCATATGCATAAAATTATATATATGATATGCTCTGATAATATATTTATTTACGAAAATGCATGTAAGTGTGGCATAAAGAAGATTAATGATATGCATCTAATAACACTTTGATGAAATGCATTGGAGAATTTGCACACAATAGATGCATATAAAATATTAAGGATCTAAAATATACGTATCTAGATGCCATATATTGGAAAAAATATGCAATAATAGCTTCTCTTCTTCTTCTTTTTTTCCTTACATCCTCTTCTTCTTCTTCTCTTTCTTCTGTTTGTTGTCCCGTTTCCGTTTAATCTCCTTTCCTCTTGCAAAGCTGGAATTTTGCAAAAAAAAAAACAAACCCTTTGTTTTCTGTCTTCTGTTTTGTGGTCGGAAAAGAAATGTCTTAAAAGGAAATCTCTTGTGATCCGCCTTGGCCCCAAACTTTGGCAGAAAGGCGGGATTTAAGAGGGAATAAAGAATAGAATGAAATAAAAACCCATTGACGTTGGCAATGCATCAGGTGAGACTCTCGGCTGAGATCCTGCTGCATGCTGAGAAGAGAAAGAGAATAGTCTTAGGTATCAGTCGTTTTTCCATTAGGAATGCTAGCAATATTGGCAGGATGAGCATTAAAGGGGGCCACTGAGGGAATCAGTGTCAGGCCAGGAGAGGCAGGGATCTTAAGGGTCCTCAGGGATCTCGTTTGTGAGTTCGGCTGATCAGGCTGTGATCCTTCGGGGCCTCGGGTCTCCTCCACTGCGCCGTAGTTTTTGGGAGCTGTATGTTTGCTTGCGTTTTCATCACCGGAGGCTCTGAAGTCAAGGAATGAGGATGTGATGAGTGAGTGAGGAGCTGGTGGGTCCCTGGGGCAAGTGAGCCCCACTGCTGCTCAGCCCATGATGAAGGTCACGTGGCAGGCCCGTCGGCCTCCCTTGGATGAGCCCTGGTTCCCAGGAAGGAGGGGCCCCATGGAAGGGTCTGGAAGGCTCCTTAATTAAACCGATAAGATATCGATAAGATGGAGAGAAGAGAGAGAGAGGAGATAGGTAGGTAGGTAAGTAGAAAGAGACCGACAGACAGAGGAGATAGAGAGATATATCAGATAGATAGATGATAGATGATGATGGTAGAGGATAGATAAGATAATAGATAGATATATAGATAGATCGACAGACATACAGAGGTGATGGGGGATGGGATGGATGGGATAGATGGATAACAGACATACGAGGAGATAGATAGATAGATAGATAGATAGATAGATAGATAGGAGATATGATAATAGATAAGGGTGGGTAGATAGATAGAATGTAGCTGGATGAAATGGCTAGACAGACTAATAGATTAATTACCTATAGCGTGCAAATTGGATGAGAGAGAGAGAGAGGAGAGGCAGTGTGTCCAAGTGTTTAAGCTGGCCCGGGTCCTCTCTCGGCCATCCTGGGACTGTTCCCTGACACCTTCTTCTCTCTTCTTCCAGGCTCTTCGGGTGAATGTGCTCGGCCGGGGCCTTCGGGAGCAGGCGACCACCTGTGAGGCGGGGCGAGGGACGGGTCGTCCACCGGGAGTGCTTCCGATGCTCCCTCTGCGCCACGCATCTCCTTCCCGGGTACGAGTTCGCCCTCCGCGAGGCCAAGCTCCCTCTGCAGCCACCCCGATCGAAGTACAATGGCTCCTCGCCGGGGCTGACGGGAGCCAAGGGCATCGCACCCGGAAGGCCCCCGAGAACCCAAACGGAACCCCTCCGGGGACGGTAGAGAGAGGCCCCAGGGGCCCTTCCTTCACCCTCCTCTCGACTTCCTCACTTACCCAATTGCTTCTTTCTTTCTTCTCTCTCTTTCGCTTTCACTTTCCCTTCATCCTTCTTTCCTTCCTTTCCTCCCTTCTTTTCCTTTCCTCCCTTTCACTCTCTTTTTTCCTTTCCCTTTCCCTCCTAACCTCCGCTCTTCCTTCCCTTCCTCCATTCTTTTCCTGCCTCCTTCTTGATTCTTCTTCCCTCCCTTCCTTTTCTTTCTTAATACTTCCTCCTTTTCCGCCTGCCCTTCTTTCTTTTCACATTTCCTTTCCTCCTTTCCGCCCCGCCTCTCTCCTCTCCCTCCCTCTGACCTTCCTCCCTTCCTCTTCCGCTTCCAATGGGTCTCTCTCCATTGCAGGCAATGGTCTTTTTGGGGAGAGTTTGCTGGCCCTTAAGCAAGGGCTGCCTCCACACTGCAGAAATAACCCGCATTCACTGCCCTATTTAACGCCAATGCAAGTGGGGAAGGGGGAGTCTTGTGGCCCACAGAGAAGGCTGGAAATTTCCACAAAGCAACTGAAGCAGTTTAAAGGGTTTTCAAACCTGATATTCCTTCAGTGTCGGTTAGGAGCTCCAGCGCTTGGATCTAAGAGACTATTGAGAGACCGCCTCAGTGGTGCATGGGTTTTACGCAGGAGTAAATGCAAGGGTTCTTAATGCTTTTCCAGCAAAAGGAAGATTAACCCGGCAGTAAATGCTTCCTGGATCCCAAGAAGAACCTTTCAATGCAAGCTTTAAAAACAGCCTAGGTCCTCCGCACTTGCAATCCCCATTGGATCCAATGAGGTTTACTTTACTCCCATAAAGCCCCAGAACCTCCATTACTAATACAAAGGAGAGACTCACTTTGTGCCCTTTACTGATGAGAAACGTTAGCTAGAATAAAACTTTGTGGGTTGGTCAAGATATCACCCATTTTAAAGCCATTTTGACAAAGCTAGATCCAAGAAGAAGAAAGAATTTCCGTTAAGGGACGCTTTCTCCCTATGACTAGGGTTCTAAAAGCAGCAGTAATATAATAATAATGTAATTAATTTATTCCATAATAATAATAATGTAAACTATGTTTATAATAAAGCAGCAGCAGCAGCAAATAATAATAATAATAAGAAATAATAAATAATGTAAATGATTTATTACGAATAATATATAATTAACTATGCTTCTAAAAGCATAATAATAATATAATAATAAGAAGTAATTATTTAGTTCGATATAAATAATAATGGAGCCGATGTTTCTATAACGCAGCAGCAGCAATAATAATAATAATAATAAGAAGAATATATGTAAGATGTTATTCATAATAATATAAATTAACTATTCGTCTATAAGCAGTAATAATAATATAAATAATAAGTAATAATGTATTATGTAAGTCCATAATAATAGAATGTAACTCTGGTTTTCTTATAAAGCAGCAGCATAATAAGAAGAATAATAAGAATAATAATAATGTATTATTTTATATCCATAAGAATAATATGTAACGAATGATTCTATAAAGCCAGCAGCAAATAATAATAATAATCATGTAAATTGTTTAGTATCTAATAATAATATATATAACTAGGTTTGCTATACAAGCAGCATACAATCATAATAGTAACGATAAGGTACTGATTTATTACATATAACATATTTATTACCTATAACCAAACCCCATACGTCTATAAATCAGTAGCAATACTAATACTGGTAATTATTTATTACCTAATGGACTGTAACTATGCGTCTATAAAGCAGCAGCAATAAATGATAAAAGATAAGGTAATTATTACATTATTGTTGTTGTTGTGCGAACAGGATTAATTCTTTATTCAGTGCTGACATGTTTTAATTAATGTTAAGCAAATAGAATAAGAACAATAATATGTAATGCAATGATTGATTACATGATGATGATTATTTATTATTATGATTATTAATTATTATTATTATTATTATTGGTGATGGCTACTAGGCTATGATTCAGTGTGGAATCATAATAATAAATAAAAAATAATAATCCTATAAGAAGATAATCCGACTCATAAAATAAATACTTGGGGCAGCAATATTCTTCTGTGCCTTTTCTATTCTCCAGAGGCAAATCTAGACCTATTTAGAGATAAATAGTTCTGTTAAACTACCTATAAAATAAAAGATGGATTAAATTAAGTAATTAAAGAATTAAGAAAATTTATCTGCCATGGAGAGAGGTATACTGTATCCACACTGCAGAAAAATCCAGTTTGAGTCCATTTTAACTTCCAACTTCCTCTGGCTCAATGCGATGGAATTCTGGGATGTTTAATTGTTGGGGAGAACATTAATACCTTCTCTGTCGAGAGCGCTAGTGCCAAATAAACGAGCAATTTCCCAGGATCGCATACGTTTCTGCTGTGGCAGTATAAGCGGTGTCAAACCGATTATATCTCCGTGTGGATGTCGTTTAGGGAGTGTGTAATCCTTTTAAAGCAGTGCGTTTACCCCACCTGGTGGTCTGTCCTCCATCGTTCTGGAACCTGTCCCTCCCCATTTTTTTGGCATTCCCTTGGCAATGCAAAAATAACCCAGTTTTGACACCGCTTTAATGCTGTGATTTCTGGATGTGTAGCATTGTGAGAGATTTAACCTTTAAGACTTGGACTCACAACAAACCTACAAATCCCAGAGTTCTAGCATTGAGCCGTGGCAAAGAAAGTGGTGTCAAACGGGTTATTTCTGCATGCGGAATGATGTGCCATGCTATAGGTTAAGTCTGAGATTTGTAGTGTTTTTGAGAGATTTAAAGTTTTTTGTCAGAGACTCTGGTGCCACAACTACAAACTACAAATCTCAGGATTTCATAGCACCGAGTCAGTTAAAGCTGTGTCAAACTGGGTTATTTCTGCAGTGTGGATGGATGCAGGCAATGCTAGAGTATTCTGGCATTTGTTGTACTGTATTTAGGCCTTCTCTGCCAGAATGAATTGAAATGCCCAGCCACTGAGCCACTTAAATAGGTCTGAAACCAGGTTATTTCCGCAGTGCCAACGCTATTAGTATTCTGAAGGGCCATTCCCACTACGAAAAGTTCCGAATCCTGATTCGAGTTATATGCCCCTAGTTCCCACTGGAAATCGATCCCGATCCTCATTTGATTCGATTCCAGTGGGAAAAATGTGGAGCAAATGCAACCCCCCCCCCCCCCAGTTTTTGTAGTATTGTAAGAGATGTCAGCCTTTTGTTTCAGGGAGCTCTGATGCTAGAATGGATTGCAATGCCCAGGCCGCTGAGCCACTTAAAGCGGTGCCAAACCGGGTTATTTGCGGAGTGTGGACGCAGAGTGATTTGCCTTTGACCCTGTCCTCCATGTCCTCCTCCTTGCAGAGTCCTGTCCTGGGCGCCCGCCCTCGTCCTCCTCGTCTTCGCTGCGTTCTCACGTGCCGAAGGCCGCGGCGGAGAAGACGACGCGCGTGCGGACGGTGCTGAATGAGAAGCAGCTGCACACGCTGCGGACCTGCTACGCAGCCAACCCTCGTCCGGACGCCCTGATGAAGGAGCAGCTGGTGGAGATGACTGGCCTCAGCCCCAGGGTCATCCGGGTCTGGTTCCAGAACAAGCGCTGCAAGGACAAGAAGAAGTCCATCCTCATGAAGCAGATCCAGCAGCAGCAACAACAGCATAACGGGGACAAAACGGTAAGGAGGAAGGAAGGATGGAGGGATGGAAAATAAAAATGACTGGAAGGCTACATAGTTCCCATCCCTGGGTGAAAACCCGGAGTGGATTCGCTGCCCCACTGGCATGGGAGCCCCCCAGTTTTCCCATTCCTACCTTCCATGATCCATCTGTGATCTCCCTTCTTTGAAACTGGTTGAAAGTACTGACCTTTTGCTTCTCTAAAGTCCTCCTTTTGTCCTCCAAAGAGCCTGCAGGGCCTGACAGGGACCCCGCTGGTGGCAGGCAGTCCGATCCGGCACGACAGCGCAGTTCAGGGAAGCGCGGTGGAGGTCCAGACCTATCAACCCCCCTGGAAAGCACTCAGCGATTTCGCCCTCCAAAGCGACTTGGACCAACCTGCCTTCCAACAACTGGTAAGCAATGGGCAGAATTCCCACCTCTTCCTCTGGAGAAAGGACTTCAGCACCCATCATCCTTCACTATGGGTTGCTTTAGCTGGATCTCATGGGAATTGCTGCTGTGATTATGCTGATGATTAATTTTGTGCCTCTACTGAGTTAAGGAAGAGTGAGAAATTTCACCCTTCCCCCTGGAGAAAGGACTTCAGCACCCATCACCCTTCATCGTGGGATGTTTTAGCTGGATCTAATGGGAGTTGTTGCTGTGTTTATGGTAATTATTAATTTTGTGCCTCTATTGAGTTGAGGAAGGTTGAGAAATGTCACCCTTCCCACTGGAGAAAGGATTTCAGCACCCATCATCCTCCACTGTGGGTTGTTTAGCTTGGGATAATGGGACTTATTGTTGTGATTATTATTAATGTTGTGCTTTTATCGAGATGGCCTTGCTTTCTAATTTCTTCTGGTTACCAGGGACCCTTTCAAACGATAAAATTATAGCACTATGATTCCACTTTAACTGCATTGGCTCCATACTATGGGGTCAGAGCAACTAAAACAGATTTGTTAAAATAATCAATCCCTTTATGCTCTCAATATATTCAGCGAAGGGGAAAGTATAACAAAACTTTACTGAACAAGGATAACAGGTTGCAGAAAGTCAGCCCATTGCAGCCACTTGGAGCAATTAAAACAATTCAGAAAAGATATATAAAGATGGGGAAATAAAGCTGAGGACAAAATAAACCCATCAGTGATACCTTTCTTGGCCAACCGAAATGCACAACATACTTGTTACAAGTTTTCGGTGGAGCTTTGAAATATTGTGCATTTTGGTTGGCCGATAAAGGTATCACTGATGGAGTTTTGTTTGCAGCTCCTTAGGATAGGCCTTGTACCGAAAATTTTGCACTTGTGCGATTTCAAGGAATGGTGGGCAATGGAAGTGGATCGGATAGGCCTTTGAGGACCATTAGGATTGTGTGGTGTGAGGTGGTTTTATGTGTATGTTGGTGCAGAAGTGAAGATAGAATTTCTATTGGATTCTGGTTTGAAAAAGAGACTGCCAGTCAGTGTAAACAATGCGGAACTGGTCTGAAATGGGGTCAGATTTTCCTGTTAGCTGGTTGGCTTTGGGTCATAAACAGTAGAGATGCTGCAGAGTCAAAACTATGCCATGGCCTTCCGCTTGCATGGGACAATATAGAGTTCATTGCATGTTGTTGTGGTTGACTCTAGCTCATGGTGACCCTGTGGATGAGACATCTCCAAGACTACTTGTCCTGCATTGCTCTGCGCAGGTCCTGCAAATTTATACTTGTGACCTCCGCAATTGTGTCTACTCATCTAGCTTGTGGTCTTCCTCTCTTTCTACTACCCTCTACCTTTCCTAGCATCCTATCTATTGCCTTTTCCAATGAGTCTTGCCTTCTCATGATGTGGCCAAAGTACAACAGCCTCAATTTGATCATCTTGGCTTTCAGCCTGATCTCTTTCTAGGACTCATTTGTGTGCCTTCTTGCCCAATGTTTGTTGTTGTTGTGACTCTGTGGGTGAGACATCTCCAAGACCCCTGTCCTCCACTGCTCTGCTCTGCTCAGGTCCTGCAAATTCATACTTGTGTCCTCCATAATTGAGTAAATCCATCTGGCTTGTGGTCTTCCTTTCCTTCTACTACTCTACGTTTCCTAGCATTGTTGTCTTTTCTAATGAGTTGTGTCTTATGAGTTGGCCAAAGTATGACAACCTCAATTTGATCATCTTGGCTTCCAGAGAGATTTCATACTTGATCTGTTCTAGGACCCATTTTTGCCAAAATTTGTTGTTGTTAGCTGCCTTCAAGTTGATCTCGACTCATGGTGAGTTTGTGGATTTCTGACTTATGGCGACCCTAAGGCAACACTATCATGGGGTTTCCTTGGCAAGGTTTGTTCAGAGGAGGTTTGCATTGCCTTTCCCTGAGGCTGAGATAATGTGACTTGCCCAAAGTCACCAATTGAGTTTCATGGGCGAGCTGGGAATCGAACCTTGGTCTCCAGAGTTGAAGTCCAACACTCAAACCACTGCGCCATGCTGGCCTTCTCAAATCAAGACGGTTGGAGGGTATGTCATGGAAACGGAGAGACTTAAAATAGAGTTGTTCTTCTGCTTCGCCATGGACTATGGTTGCTGCTGGGATGCCGCTGAAGCAGTAATATTAATTATAACTGAATACTGAGGAAGGTGCATGTCGTGTCCATATTTCCTGCCTAGTGATCATACTCGAAGGAGGAGGATAATGATGATAATTTTTAAGAAAATGAATCCCTTGCTCTGTTTAAGTTAAGATAACAGAGAAATGAAATGAGTGAGATGCATAATTAAATGATAGTTTGCAGCACCAGGAGAGCCATTGGATGAAATATGTCCCCTAGACATCAATGGATGAAATGGATTTCAGCTTCTCCTGGAGCCTTGCCCAGCCAGAGAGGAAGGAGTCTTTGGAAAGTCTAGCAAATTCCTGCCAGCCTGGCTTCCGCTTTGAAGGAAGAAAAACCACCAAGGGATGGTGCTGTTCTGAGACATTGAGAGATAGTTGCAGATCTGTTGGCCTTCTTGGAGAGCCTTCTTGGAGAGCCAGCATAGTTTGGCTACGACTCTGGAGACCAGGGTTCGATGCTCCGTGGATGCACAAGTCCCATTAAATACAATGGCATAGCAAAATGGTTTTCTATTTAGAATTCATACCTTTTTTGAATATTTTCATGCTTGAATCCATGGGTAGAAAAATCCGTGGCTAAGGAGAAAATGAATCCATTGCTGACAGTAGTCTCATTTGTATATTTCATTGAAAGGAGAGGCTTTTACAACTGACAATATTTACAGTATTACTCTGGTTGCTCAATTTAGATTGGCATTTTATGCACTGGGTTAAAAGTTTAACGTTTAAAAGTTCAATTTGTATTGTAGGTGGTTCAAGTTGCGGACCAAAAATTAGAAATTGCACTTTTTAATTTTCAAATGTTAGTTTTGTTGGGGGTGTGGATATTAACCAAATGTTTCCTAGGAGTGTGGGGCATAGAAAAGGTTGGGAACCACTGGCGTAGTGTGTCAAGAAACCATTGTCTCTGTTCAACCCATTACTGATGGACTGAGGTTGTGAAAGGAAGCCTTATGATGGACTGAGGTTTGTGGATATGTTCCAGTTCTGCTGTCTTTAAATCAGCAGAGTAGCAGAAAACGTGTCTTTGTCTAACTATGCTTCTCTAAGAACTGACTCAAAAACAACACAAGTAGCTTGCAGTTTAGGCTTACTAATGGCTTTAATCTACACATACATAGAGGCTATATCCTAACCTAGCTAATGGATAGTAGGTAGAGAGATCTTGTAGCACCTTTGAGCCTAACTGAAAGAAAGAAATTGGCAGCGAGAGCAGAAGAGCCAGTGTTGTAATGTATGTAATGTACCTAATATAATGTGTGTCATATAGTTATCTAGCTAATGAATAGTTCAGGTAACGAATAAATGTTTATCTCCCCATCTTTCCAAGGAAAGCTAAGAGAAAGGGAAGATGGGGAATGCAACAAGGCAAGAGAAATAGAAAATCTTTGTGCCTTTGAGAACTTCCCAAAAGGGAGAGTGACCTGAATCACATGCTTTGTTTACCAGTTTGCAAAGTTATTGCCCTGTGATTTAGTTTGGATTTTGAAGAGACAGCAGGCTTTGCATGCAGGAAAATCTATTTATCTAAGGAGGGGAAGAGAGAGTGCAAAAAAGTCTTCCAACAACAAGTCAACAGGTGACTTGAAGATCCATACTTGACTATCAGCCACTGAAACATAGAGCAATTCTTTACAACATGACTCTCCATACCAGTTTTGCTCCCATCACTCTCTTCTTTTCCTCCTTGCAGGTCTCCTTTTCCGAATCTGGCTCTCTGGGAAACTCCTCCGGCAGCGACGTGACCTCCTTGTCTTCCCAGCTCCCCGACACCCCCAACAGCATGGTTCCTAGCCCAGTGGAGACGTGAGAAGACCAGCCTTTCGCCACCCAAGCGACTTCCCCGCCCTTACGGACACGTGCATGCGCCTGCTCCCTGCATGAGATCTCTTGAGCTCTGTGCAAACTCAGCTCTTTAAATTATTGTCTTTATTTAAAATCCCAGCTCCTTGTTCTCCTCATATCCACGTTGGCTGCGTTCACTCCCAGCTCCAGACTTTTTATTGCCTTCTTCCAAGCCTCAAGGAGGGCAAAGCAAAGCAAGACCTCCGAGAGATCCTGGTCTTCCCACTCACTCCCTGGATCTTACTAGAATTACATCTGAATCATGTAATGGTAGTTTTAGTGAACATTACCCCTTTCAGTTTTTTTATTTTGTTATGTATTTTAATTAGGATGGAACAAGCTCGATTCACTTTGGAACTGATGGTTCTTCCTTCCTTTGGGTTGGTCTTCACCAGCTCCATCATCTCAGATTCATAGCTATGTTGCATCTATGTTGACCACAAAACTCATCACCAAGCACCATGGGACTGGACTCACCCCCCGTTTGCCACCGGATTCCAAGCATCTGGGCAAATCTTGAACTTTTTTGTTGGTGGCAATGTAAAGAGGAATATCTTTCTGTTTATTCCCCTTCTCTCTCTTCTCAAGCCCGCATGATTGCTGGAAAATAATCTACAGGACTAGATCTTTTGCCTTCTCTCCCCTTCCCCTCTTTGCCAATGTTAAATTATCTTATGGACGGAGATATGGTTGTCTGAGCCTTTGGAGACCAAAGTAAGTTATTGTTATTTATTATCACGGCCGCAGATAAATGGTGGGACCGATATTTTGACCTAAATGATGAAAATAATAAATGAGAAGTACCTGAGGGTGAAAAGTGGTACTCCTATCTCTCTGTGTGTGTCAGTTGTTGTTTGGTGTTAACATTCATTGTTGTGGCCAGAGTAACATTCCCAAATGGTTGCCTGGGATCTGGTTTCAGAGGCTACGATGTGCAGCTTTATGATAGAGGAGTGACACTACTGAAATGAAGCCCAACCGTGAAATGTGACAATGTAGAACATTGTCCATGTAAATGATGCACAACCATGTAGATTGTGACAATGCAGAACAAGGCAGCATACAAGATGAGCAATTGAGCAACGGGGTACTTCCGTTGCACCATGGGACATGTTACACAATGGGATGTGTAGTGGCCACACTACTGTGCACAATGGTCACAGTTACAAAGTTGAGTCTCCCCTCCCTTCCTGTGAACATAAATGTTGCACAAAAGCATGGCTCAACTTTGTGCAGTTATAAGTTGGTTTATGGTGGCATAAGTTTCCAAAAAAGGATGTCAGCCACTCGTATATTTGTGAGAAATGCTATCATAAGGCTCCTTTTCACAAGAAAGGCCCAAATGTAAGAACTGGAGGTTTTCAAGAGTGCAAGGACTGGCCACTTTGAGTTCATTGTTGTCCCTTATTGGGAACTGTGCAGCCCTCGCTTGTTGGACTGCATCTCCTATCATCCCTCACCATGAACTATCCTGGCTGGGACTTATGGGCGTTGTAGTCCAGCAACATCTCTTAGGCCATGTGGTTCACCCCTGACACAGCTTGTTGTCAAACCAGTGGGTTTGCAACCATACATAGAAATGGGAAATATGATGGCATGGACAATCCTGTCTTAGGTATGCAATGATATATCTTTACACTTAAAATTGATTGATTCGATTTACTCTATTTGGGATTAACAAACAGGATTCCAGCCTCTGACTTGAACCTGAAAGAGTCACAACAATACCCTCATTTTAATGAATAAAGACATGGTTTCCTTTTTAATTGATTATTGGCCTACTCAAATTGTAGCTCTGGCAGCACAATCTTATACAGTACACATCTATTCAGAAGTACCTCCCATTGAACTTCATGGGACCTATCTTAGGTACGTGTAGGATTGCAATCTGAATTCATAACCCTTGGGGGTCATTTTTTCCTTACGTTTTGGGACGATTAAAATTGCATATGAGTTTATATATTCCCTTCCACAGCAGTTCCCTTTGCGTCGTGCGCTTGCAAAACTGGAACTTCCACTTTGCAAAAGCCAAAGCGCTTCGACAAAGAAATCTTTTTCCCAAGGGGCACAACAAAAAATAAATAAGTTAGGTTAGGAGATACCTTTCAGTTCTGCTTGGAACCTGATCAAATGGTCAACAATAAGGTCCATTTAGGAATGGTGGCATCTATGTTGCACTATTCTGAGCCGTGATGCTATTCCAAAATGGTGAACATTGATATTGTGTTTGCAGTGAGATACAGTTATAGCTGCATTGCTTAAATATATAAGCACCGTCCAGTGCATGACTGCAAACACATTTCATATATATATATATATATATATATATACCAAATAATTTGCCTTCTGCTTTCCTTAGTGATGTCCTTTGGAATAGGAGTGATAAAGAGTATATATACCCAGCTCTCATTTTAAATGATGTATCAGTAACGTTAATTTGGGGTTGTTTTTAACTTATTTATTTAAAAATACTATCAAAAACACAAAAATGGGCAATAGGGATGTCACTATTTTGCCAGGTATTTTTGGGTGTGGGAAAGACAGACCTCTCTGCATCATGTAATTTATGGATAAGGACAATATACAGTGGGCCCTTGATTTTTTCTGGGGTTTGGTTCCAAAATCCATGGATGCTCATGTCCCATTAAATCCAATGACATGATAAAATGGTGTCCTTTATATAAAATGGCAAAATCAAGGTTTGCTTTTGGAAATTTACATCCTTTTAGAATATTTTCAATCCATGGATGTTTGACCCCGTGCATAAAGCATCTGTGGATATGGAGGGCTGACTGCATTAGTATTACAGAGGACTAAATGGCTAAACTAACTGAAATGAGTATTTTAATTTTGGTAGGACACAAACTTGTTAATAGTTACTTCTGGATTGTCAATGCTGCACGCATGAACTTTGACTGTCTCTTATGGTTGTTTTGAAAACCTGCCAACGCTAGTCATGGATATACAGTTGGCTCTCTGCATTCTGGATTTGACTTTTGTGTATTTGATTATTCACGGTTTTGATTAATATGTTCTCTAGGAATCTCTAGGTCCTCCAGCACAACTCTGCCAAAAGATGGCCATCAAGTTGTGCTGGAGAACCTGGAACTTCCTAAAGATAGCACTTCTCCAGGCATTTTGTAGGTCCTCCAACTTGATTCTATGGCCAATTTCTTGCAGAGATTGGTCATAGCTACCTTTTGCAATGCTTGAATTTTGGAAACTGTGCAGATCTTTGCAAGAAAATCCTTCTTCCTTTGCTTTCAACTTTCTTCTCCCGATTTCCTCTGTTTCTTATGCTCAGCCTCCCCGCTGTGCCCATCTTCCCCTTTTTGCTGTTTTCATCTGTCTCTCTCTAATGCAGTTCTTAGACACCGATGCCTCTGTAAGAAGATTTGCCTGTTATCTGAGGACAGAGCAGGAAAAATAATAATTAAGCAAAGGCAAGAGGGATCATTACTATAATTGGCAGTGCAAGGCATTTTTGTCTAAATGCCCTTCATAATGTGGGGGAGAATATTGTTTTTCAGGCTGGGAGCCACTGAGCCACGAATGCAATGTGGGTAAGTGAAATCATACTCTTTTTCCAGAGCTGTAAAACTTGGTGGCTTCCATATCAGTCGGACGGTGAATTTATTTTGGGTTTAGGTCTGAGCTTTCAAGGATCTATCCAAGCTACTGAATCTACCTAAATTTCTAGACCTATACATGAGTATATACAGTAATCAAAACTGTAAATAATCAGATCTGCAAAAGTCAAAGCTGCAAATGTGGAGGGCCAGTTGTATTGTTATTTAGACCACAACTCCCTTTCAAGTTGAGGATTCTGTGCATCCAACAACCATATGATTTGGAGAGATGTATGCAACCCTCCTTAAAAACAACCACAACCTCTTCTTCAACCTGTGTTCCCAAGTGACGTTATCCAGAGGGGATAAGTCGCATGACTGTCTTGCAGAACAAGCAACCAAATCCTCCGGCACTTGACCGCAGAAGTTTTCGTAGACTGCAGCCTGCGCAGGATTGTGCGGTTTGTGTGTGTGGCTGCAGACTAGGAAGTATTATGGCAGGGGAAGTGTGTGAGTGTGCAGAGAAGAGCATTGTAAACACTGGGGCCAAAAGGCCATGCAATAGAAGAGGTCCAGTCTGTGACCTTTCCGTTGCAAAGTTCAGCTAAGCGGAGGGATCAGCCATCTAAGCCATGGGCTCCTACGTCTTGGGCGTAATGCATTTTCATAAGCTAATTAGCCTAATTGCGTTTAACTGAATTTGCTCAGCAAATTGTTCCAAATTGGGAGCTTAAGGCCGCAACTCTATCCATGCTCCTTGCTTGGAAGGAAGGCACATGACACTGAAAGGGACTAACTCCTGAGGAAACCCAAATTTGCATCCCTTAAGAGAGATGTTCGGTTTCACTGGTCCATTCTGGACACTGGTGCAGAGATAGGGTTGTCGCATAGTTGCATCCCTCATAGCCTGGCGTTTCATTTGCATTTTATGCAAATAATTATAATTATTTGTTGCAATCCTTCAAGTTGTTTCTAACTTATGGCGACCCATGGGGTTTTCTTAGCAAGTTTCTTCACAGGTGGCTTGCCACTGTCATCCTCTGAGGATGAGAGTGTGTGACTTCTGTAAGGTCACCCATGGGTTTGCATGGCTGAGATGAGATCCGAACCTTGGTCTCCAGAGTCATAGTCCAATACTCAAACTACTAAGGTAATATGTAATTTTATATATACACTAATTACATATTAGTATAGTATATATATTATGATGTAGTTATATATATATATATATATATATATATATATATATATATATATATATATAATATGTAAGATAATAACAGTCTCAGAGGATGGCAACTAAAGATAATACATCTCATAATAGTCTCAACTTCAGAGGATGGCAATGTGTGATATAATAAGATTATGTAAGTTAAACACATTAAATGTTGCACCTTTTGCACCATTATGTTGCATAGCCATCAACACAATCACTATACAACTCAAGGTCTACACAACACAAGGCTGTGGCTGCTTGCCTCCTTTCCTTTCCTACTTTTTGGGCCTATTGGGGAGAAATGGGGAGGGAATGGAAGAAGATGGCAATGCTTGCAAAGTGTGCAGGAGTGTGCAGTAGCAACCAGAGCCTATATCGGGCATGAGGGGGCTCCTGCCAGTGCCAGCTTGGCAACCCCAAAGTCTGCCCCTCTAGTGCCTCTTTCATTGCTGCTATTATTTCATTGGATGGTGGCTGTTCTCTGTGTGTGTATGTGTTAAAGATACAGGATTCTTCTCCACTTTGCAGATGTCAACCTGGCATCTGCAAAGTGTGCCAGTCGGGTGCCTCTTTTACTGCTGCCGGTTTCCCACTGGAGGCTGTCTGGAGTGTGTATATGTGTGTATATGTGTGTATACTGTACGTTAAAAATAAATGTATCCACTCCAGTTTTCAATCTGGGAACCCTAAAGTCTGGGCAGCCCCTTCCACGACTGCGTACGTGTGCGTTTGCGTTAAAAGCACAGGATTCCTCTCCAGTTTTCAACTTGGCAACCTCAAAGTCTGCCAGCTAGGTGCAACTCTTCAATTGGAGGCTGTCTGGTTTGTGTATTTGTATTTGTCCAGGATTCCTATCCGGTTTTTAATCTGACATCTTCCACTGCTGCAATTCTTCCATTGCCTGGTGTGTGTGTTTGTGTTAAAAGTGCAAGAGTCCTCTCCAGATTTCACTCTGGCAACTCCCAAGTTTGGACTGCCAGAGGGCTGCCTCTTCCTCTGCTGCAGTTCTCCCACTGGAGGCTGCCTGGTGTGTTTGTGTGTGCAATATGTATGTGTCTGAGGGTTGTGTGTCTGGGGCTGGGTGCCTTTAGGAGGCGATCAATCCCTTGGCATGGCTTAATTCCCTTGTCTAGACGGCAAAGGGGGGCTGGCGGCCTCTTATCTCCCCCTGGCATCACCTGCAAGTGATACTGGGAGGGTGGCTGGGGGGCTCTGGAAGGAGTCTGCAGCCCAGAAGTGGAACTAGAAGGAAGCCCAGGGGATGTGCTTGTTTTGCAGTGCGATTGAAGCCCTTCAAATTCCCTTTTGCACCTCCAAGGATGCATCTGCTGCATAACAGGCCTTAGAGCATCTTGCTGTTGTTGTTCTGTGCCATCAAGTTATTTCCAACTTATAAGAACCCTAAAGCAAACCTATCCTGGGGTTTTCTTGGCAAGGTTTGCTCAGAGGCTTGCCCTGGCCTTCCCTTGAGGCTGAGAGAGCATGACTTGCCCAAGGCCACCCAATAGATTTCCATGGCCCACTGGGAATCGAACCTGGGTCTCCAGAGTCCCAGTTCAACACTCAAGCCATGACAAAATCCCAAATCCACAAAAGAGCAATCTCTTTATTGGGCCAACCCAAACTATATTTTATTCTTTTACATGCCATCTGTTTTGATAGTGTAACAATCTGATTCTGCTTTAATGCAACACTCTTACATGGCTTAGGGTTTGATAGAAACGTGAGTTTCTATCAAAGCAAGGGATTGGACCCTTTTTTAATCTTGTAAGCCACTCCGAGTCCCAGTTTTGGGAAAAGAGAGGGATATAGATGGTGATGTTGAATGGGGAGACAACATGTAGCTAAATCCCATTTTGATTCACTGGATGTCCTCTTTGTTGTTGTTGTGTGCCTTCAAGTAGGAGACTAAGGTGAACCTATCCTGGGGTTTTCTTGGCAAGATTTGTTCAGAGGAGGCTTCCCATTGACTTCCCCCGAGGCTGAGAGAGTCACTCAGTGGTTTTACATGGCTGAGCCGGGATTCGAACTCTGATCCAGAGTCGTAGTCCAACACTCAAACCACTACACCATCCTGGCTCTCACCTCTATTTCCATGTCCATCTCCCTATCGCCTCTGTCCATTTCATCTCTCTCTCTCCATCCATCCATCCATCCATCCATCCATTTGCTCAAACCATTTACATCACACTGGCTCCTCTAGTTGGGACTAATAATGAAATTCAGGCCAATATCTGTTGAAGGTATTCCAAAGTCCGTTGGAAGTTCTGGCCCCACCAGGACCACAGTCTGGACCTCCAGACTCTCCCAGATGACCACACTCCCTTCCACACGACACTATTGTTCTTGTGCTTTCCAAGCCTTCATCTTTCCAACCCAACACAAAAACCCCACACCAGAGTTGGATTCTCCTCCATCTCTCTTGTGCATAATTTGTGTCGAATTAAACTTCCAGTCACCATCATTCATGGCTTCCTCGCTTTGATAGAAACTCACGTTTCTATCAAACCCTAAGCCAATAAGAAAAAGAGAGCTCAATTCAGGGGGTTCTTTCAATTAAACATCTAATTGCAATCCCGGTCTGGTTTCTTGGGAGGTTAATCACAGCTGTCTTAATTATTTATAGCTTTTTGGCAAAACTTGGTCTTTGGAGTCTACAGTCGTCTTTTGCATCTTGCGGGAAATCCCATCGGCAAAGGATGGTTCCCTGCCATGATCTTGTGATCCCCTTTCAAAGAAAAATAAAAACATTAAGCAAAGAAAAATAAAAAGATCTTCCTTTTTTAAAACCAAACATGGATGGGTTTAATACAGAATCTCCGTTGCTTTCCAACTTGACTTTTGGGACACAAAGGTGAACTTAACAGATCTGAGTTGTGAAGATATGTTGGTCTATGAGGAGAACCAGGTAAGAAATAATAATAATGATGATGATAATAATAATAAATATAGTAGTAGTAGTAGTAGTAGATTCTTTCAAGTCACCTGTTGACTTATGGCAACCCCATTAACTTCATAGGGTTTTCTCAGCAAGGAAGACTCAGAGATGATCTTGCAAGTTCCTCCCTCTGAAATATAGCTTATACCACCTGATATTAGTTGGTGGTCTCCCAGCCAATTAGTAACCAGGGATGACCCTGCTTAGCTTCTAAGATTAGACAGGATAAGTGCCCTTTAGGGGTATTTATACTCAACGGATAACTAACTCATTCCCTTCTAATCTATTCTTGGAGGAAACGCAAATATAGGCTTCTCCATCCAGTACTGGACACTAATCTTCGTTTTGATGAGCCAATGTCATGCAGATTATTCAGAAGTGGTTGCTGTATGTCTTCAAAATGTTGACCCTATCATGGGGTTTTCTTGGCAAGATTTATTCAGAGGAGGTTTGCCACTGCTGTCCTCTGAGGCTGAGTGGCCAAGCCGGGAATTGAACCCTGGTCTCCAGAGTGACAGTCCAATGCTCAAACCACAACGCCACACTGATAATAAGAATACAAGGCAAGAGCTGTTACGACAGACTTCTAAGATGGAACAGCAATGATGGTGAAGACAAAACAGAGAGAGGACACATACAAGGTAACAAAGGTGGCTGAGAACAATTTTTAGTTGTTGTGTTGTGTCCCTTCCCTGCACAGTGAGCTCTACCAAGGTGCATCGGCATTTCCTAGCCTGTTTCCCAATGAGCATCATTCCCATTGTGCATCAGTCCCAATGTGCAATGCTTGCTTCGTTGGCTCAATACAGACATTGTGAAACCGTTCTATTTCCCAGAGACCTAGGTCCACTTACAAAGACTGGAGTCCCCAAGTGAATCCTGGCCCGTATGCCTAGCCAGTCTCAAACTTGTAGTTGCTTTAATAAAATAAATCAGAAAGGAATGGTATTTGTGTGTGTGTATTCCTTTCTGTTGTGCATGTGTTGTGTCCCTTCCAAGTCACATCTGACTTATGGCACCCTTAAGGCGAACCTGCCATGGGATTTTCCTGGCAAGGTTTGTGCAGAGGAGGTTTGCCATTGCCTTCTTCTGAGGCTGAGAGAATGTGACTTGCTCAAAGTCACCCAGTGGGTTTCATGGCTGGGCTTGGAATTGAACCATGGTCTCCAGATTCGTAGTCCAACACTCAAACCATTACGCCATGCAGATTTAGGCCTGCCTAAATATCTTAAAATACCAATGTTGGAGGCTAAGTAGGATTACCCCTGGTTAGTGCTTGGATGGGGGACTGCTAAGGAATACCAGGTCCTGTAGGCTCTATTTCAGAATAAGGAACTGGCAAAACCACCTCTGAGTAGTCTTTGCTAAGAAAACAGTACAAAATTCATGGGGTCACCATAAGTCTGCAGGCGAACTGAAGGCACTACATATATATATTTATGGGTGGAACATGTCAGCGCTAACCACTCTCTGGTTAACATTCCTGTTTTGTGTTTGTTTATCTAGTATTAATTTCCTATTATTTGTTCCTTTTGGAAAGTAATCTGGGTGGCGTACATGGTTCTTCAAATTTATCCTTAAAACAACTTGTCAAGGTAGGTTGGGCTGACAAAGTGACTGGTCTAAGGTCATCTATTTTCATGTTAGGCATTTGAACAAATTTGCCCAGGCTCTCCAATGAATGTAGTGTAGTTTATCAGATGTTGTGGCAAAAGAACAACAACACCGTCACCAGTTGTAATATTGCTTTTAATACATTTTGTGAAAACTCTCACCACTTACAAACCCGTGGGATCGGCCTTTGAAAAAGAACACACACATCTCTTTTGCAACGTGCTCCTCAAAACCTAAGTGAATTGGAAAGAGAGCCCAAAGAGGCGTTATATTTCCATAGCTTATTCCTGTCTAAATTTGGGGGTTTGTGCTCTCTAAAGAACGGAATTACATTGGGAGCATTCATACATAGAGAGAGAGGTATAAAAAAGTTATACAAAACAAGACAACCAAACGAAATAAATTACTTTATTACAAGTTATACAGAATAGGACCTGGAGCAAATTTTTCCTACTGGCTAGTCTTTTTGCACAGCATGCTGAAATTAATGGAGGAAAGGAGGCTACTGCTCTCTTCCCAAATAGCATCCTAAGGTGTATTTTTATCTTCCCAAATGCCCCAATTTTAATTCAGCTTGTGCAGAAAGTCATCCTAGTCCAATGTCTCTATTCTGAGCAAAATGCTAGCAGCTTTACAGTGCAAGAGATGCTAACATCACGTGGTTAAAAGAACTGTGATGTTGCATTGCCTTCCTACCCAAACCAAAGGGTTTCTGATGCATAGCTTTCTCTCCAAAGAGCTACAACATCCATCGTCCACAGCCAACACGGCCAATTCCCCCCAAGACAACTGGGGGTGATGGGTTTTAGCCTACCATATCCATTGGGTCGAGGTGGACTGGTGTAGCATGTAGTGAAGAACAACAAACATTTTTTCCAAACAACAAAAGAGCTTTTTAAAGTATGTACAATTCTTTCGATGGAAATAGTGCAAATTTTATATTTTAATATAGATAGATATATAAATATTTATCTACAAATATGTTCATTTTTAAATACAAAAACCATCTTAACAACGTCATGAAATTATTTAACCGTTAAAAAGAGTTAGAATGAAATCGAAACCGGGGGGGGGGGGGGGATTCTTATTTTTTCTCTTTCTTCAAGAAGAATTGCCGTGCCTCTTCCCAAGTCTGGCATGGGAACCTGTTACAGAGCTCAAGGTAATATTGGGGACTGAAGATCTTTTCTGCTAAAGAAAGAAAGAAAGAAAGAAAGAAAGGTTAATGAGAATTGTTCTGTTATAAAAGGGGAAAAAGTGGATTAGCAAACATGTCTGCACATATATAGTGCAACCCTGGACATGTTTACTCAGGAGTGTCCCTCTCAAGTAAATATGCTTAATCTAATCTAATCTAATCATTTTTTTGCATAAGCAGTTTCTAAAGACTCTTTTATATTGAAATTCACTTGGCTCGATCGGGTGACGTCTCTACTTTGATCTGGTTGGTGTGAAATAATAAAGATGTTTAAAACAATTAGATTTAACACTCAGCCATTCCCCACACAATCAACATTTCAAAACTGATTTGAAAGAATACGTACTGCTTAGTAACCTAAGAGGGCCTTTTTGGTGGCCCACAAAAACACTCACAAAAACACCGTTTCTGGAATTTGCTTCCAAGAGAGGCTAGATTAATGCCTTTCTGGCTATACTGTAGGCAGGTAAATAGATATACTGTACTGTATATATTTTGTTTCAGCAGGTCTTTGAGGGCTGAACACTCATGCTGCCAACTTCTTTCTTTCAGTTAGTCTCAAAGGTGCTAGAAGATCTCTCCACATACCGATTCCACAGACAAACATGGCTATATCTTTGAATTCAGTTTATTTATTGTCTTCTTTTTAATGCACATGCTTCCAAAAATTTTTTAATTCTATGCTCATAGTTTAACTATATTTTTGCCTGATGTGAACTTTAAAAAAGCTGTGGGTGTTTTAACCTTTGCAAGCTGCCTTGAGTCTTGGGAGAAGGAAAAAGGTGGGATAGAAATACGGACGATTCCTCCTCTTCCATCTTCTCCCTGGCTGCGTGTTTTGTGTTAGGTGACAGTCCCTTTTTCAGGTTCTCTCACAATATTATAACCCATGGAAATGGCTTTGGCATTTTAGTCTATTCAACTCTTAAAAGCAGGAGTGTAGAATATTGTCTGCTATGCAGTTGCTAATTTGATATATTGATACAATACACCTACCCTTTTGTTGGCAAGGCTGGTTATCAGTCTGGCTCGAACTGTGTGTGAAATCCTACAGAAAGAAAAACCAGTGAAGTTCAGTTTCTCAGATGAAAGTGTAAAACCAACACACCCACACCCCACATTGTTTCAAAAACATCCACACAATGCAACTGGATTCCGATCCACTTGCAAGACAGCAAGCTTGCATCACATACACAAGTTCACAATGAGACTCTGACGCAAAGTGACACAACCCTGGAATCAACTACAGCTTACCAAAATACCTGACTGTGTAGTTGTGAAATGTCTGGAAAGAGGTTCACTATAGTAAAGTCGGACTATTAAAAATGGTCTGCCTACCTATTAATGAAAATTGTTAACAGATATTGGTTTGGGAGTATACATTAATTTTTCTATATTGAATGAATGAATGAATGAATGTTATTTCATTACAGACATTTTTCTGCAATGGCTTTTCAAACAGTGCTCATGCGAAGACTAAAACGTTCACAGTGTGTGACTCGATTTATTGCTTCTGCAAAATCAGTAGAGATGGCTGAGGTTTTTTTTTAAATGTTATAACTACAAATCTATGAAAGTAGCTCAAAGGCAGACTGCTTTGGCAAGCCCAAGACTCTCCATTGGAAAGAACTCTTCTTTGAAAAGACCGGATAAAAAGGCCTATGGAAATAATCCTAGAAAGCAGCTGCCAGCCAGTGTAGACAACAACAAGAAAGACCTAATGGTCTATGTATAAGATGATTTTATGTCTTCAAGAAATCTGCTCGATACAAGAACATAGTCTGTTTAAGAAAATGTCTGAGACCTTTTATTTGGTGTGCTGAACATATTTATAAGAGTCCAGTTGGCTAAAGAATAAAGTTGGCTATAACTTTATTGTTGTGAACTGGCAACTCGTTTTTTTCCCCTTGTTCTGCTGATTTAATTATCGTTAGTTAATTGTTGATATTTTATTCCTCACACTGAAAACATTTTCTTGAGAGGGAGGTTAATATTTTTCTAAGCGAAACGTACACGCTCCCTCGCTCAGCTACATAGTAAGAAAATTGGTGTCTAACACTACGGCCCTCGAATTTCGCCACGGAAGAGTAAAGTGAGGTTCGTTGTCCTTTAAATATACAGAGATCATAGATGATTTGGATAAGAGCCATCGGTGGACACAAAACACTGCTGGAGAATAATGTGCCCAGTCTTAATATGGATGTGATTCTCCATCAGACATGGGATAGGATCCACAGAACTCTTATATACTGTACTGACTATATACATTAGACTTTTACGAGAAACAAACTAATTTGGAAGGGGAGGGAAGTCTGAAAAGTAACTTGTGATCCGACAAGGGCTGGAGGTGTCTGTCTGTGTGATGTTCAACAAAATGAATAGTCAGAAGCTTCCCCTGGGAGTATGCAAACCCTCAAGTGGCTACTCTTAGAAACTTGGCCATGAATTTGTTCAAATTGTGGATTTTGCCCCTGATTGGAATTATTAATTAATATCAACAGCAACGGTTCATGGAAGCACTGCCTTGTATTGTCAGTCATCGGAAACCTAAGTATTTACTGGACTGATCAGTTTTAAAGGTTGAACCCTTGGGCTGGGGATATCTATCAAAGAACTAACTGTACCTCTATACATAGGATATGAAGGGCACATGTTTGAGACAGGATGCTATTGTTAATCCTTATGCATTGGTCTGATTTAAGTTTAAGTCCTTTCGGTAGTGACTAAAGCTACTTTACAATCCTGAAAAGCAACATCCCTACCGCCCTGAAATATTATCTCCGGAGCCATACTACTGGACTCATTCTGTTGTACTGTACCTAGCTAGCAGGCTAAAACTGACCTCAACTATTCTTGCTAAAGTAATACAGTAACACAGTACTCTTCTTTAATAGAAGCAACAAAAAACAGGGTTGCGACAAAAAGCTAAGAAAAAAGGTTTTCCTGCTAGCATCCAAGGGCAAGACAAAATTCTGTTCTTCATTTCGCTTTTAAAGTAGGAAGGCATTTTTTTACATTTGCTGTGCTTCCGTGCATTTTTATACCTCCCCAAATGCATGCAACCAGACCTGTTCTCCCCTCCCTCACCAATTCTTCCATATGGTAAACATTTATTTCCCAATCCTGGGGTCAGCTATCTCACATTCTCCCACAGAGGGAGGACTCTCCCTAGAACCAAATAGGATCTTTGCCTCGGGAAGTCACCCAGATTTTGTCTCTCCATGATAGCAACGTTGAAACTTAAGAACATATGCAAGCCTGGTTTTCATTTTGCAGTATCTGGAGTGGAAGGGAAAGAATCCTTGCCCTTCATCCAGCCTGTTTGTTTGTTTGTTTAATATTATTATATTAGTTTTTTTTAAAAAATTAGATGGCTAAACAATTTCCCCAAAGCCTGGGGAAAATAAACATATCTTCAGGCTGCTGAGTTGGCGACGTTTCCGTGAACCAGAAATCAAAACCTACATTAAGGCTCAGTAAAGTTAAGCTCGATTTGATTTATGCTAGACTTTTCCAATCCAACAACTGAATGTCAATTGCTTTCCCAGTGAAAGCAAACAAATTATTCACATAAAGACCCCTTTCTCATTGTGTGTGTGTGTATGTGTTTCCACCATCTGTTTCTGACCCAGCAAAAGCAGCACCAGATACATTTCGGCGCTTTCCCCCAAGCAGTTGCTATTTTATGCACTTAAATACCTGTGTCTTTATAGTACATATACGGTACTCTCAATACATTTTTCAGTATGGATGCATTTTTATCTTTCTGCTCTCTGGTTAATAGACATAATTCTCTTTTTATTTTTTTCTGATCTCTGTTTTAATCAATCATTTTGAATTTATTGTGGCTTCAGTCTGTTTTTTAAAATGTAGTGTTACTATATATATCTTTGACTGTACAAGAGCCAGTGTAGTATAATAGTTTGAGCATTGGACTATGAAGATGCCAGCCACAGATGCTGGCGAAACATCAGGAATAAACTCTTCTAGAACATGGCCACATAGCCTAAAATACCCACAAAAAACTATGGATGCCATCCATGAAAGCCTTCAGCTTCACATTGGACTATGACTCTGGAGAAGAGAGTTCGATTCCTCACTTGGCCATGGAAGCTCACTGGGTGACTTTGGGTGAGTCACATACTCTCAGCCTCAGAAAACCCAGTGATAGGTTTGCCTTACCGTCGCCATAAACTGGAAACGACTTGAAGGCATGCAACAATAATTTTTACTGTAATGCAGTTATTAATTTTAGGTTGCAAGCTGACATGTTTGTAATGAAAATAAGCAAATAAATGAATAGTCTTGCAGCAATTTTATGTATTCTTAATCTGTTCAGCCATAAAAACTCAGGAGGTATTTGAAATGGTTAATAAGATGTTTATATGCCAAACACTATGACAGCCAACAGCTAGACCAAATAAAACACACACACACACACTTAAATTTTCTCTAGTTGACTGTGGTTACTTGGGCATAGAGCATGACACACATATTTCTTATGAGCCCAACTAAAATGGGGAGTAGTACAGCAAGAATAAACTGGAGCATTGCGGTAATAGGGTTTCGTCTATTAAAACTCATCTACCCTACAGAGCAATTAATTTCACTAGATTTAAAACATGGAAAATATTGCCATGTTTAAAAAACTCAATTATCAGCTATTTATTGTGTTTGTGTACACACATAAGAGCAAATATTAGCATAAATCCTACTGTCAGTCTCAACTACACCAAACATACTGAATCAATGGGAACTTGATAAGTTACCATAACATTTATATAAGTTCAACTGATTCAATGGGTCAACTCTAGTTGGAACTAACAATAGGATTCAGGCCATTATATCACATAACCTAATTATTAATTATAAAACTGGCATAAAAAACATCTTGCAAATATTTAGGACATAAGCAATCTAGAAAATAAGGTATTTTAGAATCTAAATAATTAGCATGGTTGATGTAGAAAAAATTTAATGACGCTATCAGAATTTCACGTCCCTAATGCTAAAATAACACCATAAAAGCACGATGGATGTTTCGGCATGAAGTACATTTTATTAACATTTATGCTTGTTGATTCATTGTGCATTTTAAGAAGTTGCTCATTTCTGCAATTAAATAGAAATTGTTCAAAATTTCAATAGATAGTTCTGCGCTTTTAAAATAATAATAAAAAAAAATTGGAATGAAATGCCACGAACCCAAATTTATTCTGTAAATGTTTACAAGGGGAGATACTTAGGCACGCGCAAGTCTTTCACCCGGGAAATTCTCATTAGATTTGAAATGAATGCATTTTGGAAACGGCTAAATGAAGAGATAAGGACGGTTTAGCTATAACTAGCATACGAAGCTGATCAAACCATGTACCTGAATGAATGTGGCGAGTAGCACACAACTCATCTCCTGCTCCAGAATGAGCTTGTTCTGGGGGTTATTGTAACAAGCAGCTATCAGGGTTGGAAAAAGGACTTTGATGAGGCGAGGATCACTGAAGTATTGGAAAGGCAGCTGGCAAAGCTTCTGCAGCACCGTAGGATGGCGGCCGGACTGAACAATCACCTGGAAAATGCGGAGAGAACAATATTAGAGCAATTGCAACCAACTTTCTGGTTCTGCTGGAAAGAGAACAGAGAGTAAAAAACAAAACAAAACAGTATGGTTCTATAAGAATGTTAATTACCAAAAAGCTTATTTGAAAGGTTGATTTTTAAAAATATATATACGCGCTCTATCTTGACAGTTCATTCTCATATTTCTTTAAATGCATAACAGCAGCAGCATAAATGAATCCCTGAAAACATTTGGCGACAAGGAAGGTATCTTACGTGTTTTTCAATTCTACGCATGAAAAATACGGAGACCGACGAGGCAGGATGATGACAAATACACGCAGGATGAGACAAAATAGCCCGTTGAAGAGCAGTAAACAGAATCTGGGTGAGAAGGGATGCTTGGAAAAACAGGGTTGTCCCACGAAAATGCTTCTCCAGAGATACAGGGAGGAATAAAAGACGGGTGAGGCAGGGCTGAAAAGATTATACGCTGCAGAGGAATAGGATTCAGTGAGCGAATCAAAATCCTCCCATTCATTCTTTTATCGAGATTTCTATCAGTGCCGCTGACTTTTAAAAGGGGAATAGTCTAGATAAATGGGATTGTTGTCACGCAAGCCTCCCTTTTAACAGTGTACATCTTAAACCACAGAGCAATACAGCGATAGTATCTTCCAAACGGAATTCTCTTAAGTTACTCGCCTGTTCCACAAAGACTTTGTGATAACGGTCGACAGCGGACCTACTCAAAGGACACTTAACCGGCAACTATAATTATACTAATAATGCCAAGGAGCTGCCTGATGCAAATTTCAAAGGGCACGCTTTTACGTTTAGGACCACTGTAAAACCCTGAAGTTGTAATTGTAATACTTATGGGGGAGAAAAAATTCTCCAGCATTTTACAGGTATACAGATCCAGACAAGACTGCACTCAAATTAAAACCAGAAGGACCCCCAAAAAAAGGACAACAACAAAAAAAAAAGTGGCGCAGGCCACAGGAACATAAATTACAGGGATTTACAAGTTTTCAAAGAACTTTTAACAATTCACTAAGAACACATTCTCAGTTCATAATGCAGTTCAGGTCAAGGACAAGATCAACAAAGTAATAGTTCACATTTTTTAGTTCAATAGCCAAAATGAAATTGAAAACCCTTCGCTGAATACAGATAGGAACCCCTTAATTCTTCTAAATCCAAATGGAATTTTAAAGACAACCAAATATGTGAGCGTGTGCTAGACATTCACGGCGTTGCCTTTTCCCCCTCCGACATCTTGAGTGACCCTCCCACAAAGAGGCTTCTGGTTATAGTGGTAAATGCATTGCTCCGATATTGTGTTTTGATCAATGTGACCGACTTTTTAAACAGTAATTTCAGCTGATGATTCTTCAGCATTTTCACATACTTTGGCTGTTTTATTTAGCGGGGGAACCCCTATTCGTTCCTGCATGATTAAAAACTGTGTCTAGCAGTATTCTGATTCAAGGCACCACTGTAACTATATGAAATGGTCATGGGTTGTAGCTTCCGATGCGCACATTTCCTCATTTTATTACTCACAAACTGCACTGTACAGGTGGAGTCTTTGGGGACAAAGACCACATATTAGATGGAGAGACTCAATCAAGGAGGCCATGGGCCTGAGTCTGTAAAATAATAATAATAATAATAATAATAATAATAATAATAATAATAATAATAA
>NC_056527.1:152313395-152329610 GCF_019175285.1 Sceloporus undulatus | reverse complement strand
GTTTTATTTATGTTTTCCCGCCTCTCTTGATGGATCGAAGGACCTGAACACAGCGGCTGAGGACAGGGGGGTTTGGAGGTGTCTCATTCATGGGCTGTCATGAGTTGAGGTTGACTTGAGGACAGCCAACAACAACAACAATGATCCGGATCCATTGATTACTGTATGTACTCTGTCTCCCTGCTACAACTCATCAGTGCATCCTTCTTTTAAGAAAACAATGGGTGAACAACCTTGACAAACAACAAAAGGAAACAACGAAGCTCCCTTATTTCGTGCCAGGGTGTGCAGGTGGCGTGGGAGTGAGCAGCCCTTGGATCTAAAAACAGTTGGCTCTTGCTTATTGTTCATGGCACAAAAATGCACTTGCAAACTGACTTTCAGTTACAGCTTTCAGTTACAACAGACATTACCAGTCCTTAGCAGAAAAGCATAAGAAAAGTATATCCGCCACATTCTGGAGATGAAAAATACGGCTCTATTTTCGTAACAAAAATCATAATATTACACACCAAGGAAAGCTCTACAAACTCTAATTTAACTTCTCACTCAATGAAATACCCATCTGAGGAAGTAGAATTTAGTCTAAGAAAGCTCATGCTTCTTTCTTTCAGTTTAGTGTCAAGATCTCTCCACATCAATAAAATAAGGTGGTTAGGGTGCCATTCTGCATAGACTAGTCCCGCCGATTGATACCCATGTCCAAGAACCTAAGGAGTTTTCCCATATCTGATGGTGTTCTTCCATATCCAGCGCAAGCAGAATCAGGATCTTCTTACTCTCCTCCTTTTTTATCAGTTTGCCCTTGCTCTAAAATATGCAGGGAAAGCCTTTCTCTTGGTCCACCACCATCCCAAGCAGGTCTGGAGACACAAGAGTAAGTCTTCTTGGTGGCTGCTCCCAGGTTATAGAAATTTCTGCTGGCAGGGTAAAGCCTTATTTAAGGAAGTTTTTGGTTTTTAGTGTGTTGCAGTAGTTAAGACCTTGAATGGGTGTGTGTGTGTGTGTTTAGTGTTTTTATTTTATTATGTTTTAAGCATATTTTAATGCTGCTTTTAACTTGTGATTTTAAACAGAAAACTGGTTTGTGTTTTAGCTTTTGTATGAAGAGTTGTAAAAATTGTATTGTGCTTTTAAGAGGTTGTATGCCACCTTGGATCCTGTGCTGGAAGGAAGGCGGGGGGGGGGGGGATAAGTTAAAATACATACATAAATAAATATTGGCTGCAGCCCTCTGTGAGTCCCAAATCCTGCTTCAGAACGTTTCCCAGTTCCTGAAGAAGGATTTTAGGATATGATTCAGGAGGGAGGGAGGAACTGCTGATTCAGTTGGAAAGAATGAGGCCCAGCAGACTTAGCGGATTGCTTTTTGGCCAATGCTTGAGCCCCTCCGTGGACTACCTTACAGCTGATATTTCCTTTAATGGGTCCGCCGGGTCCCACGGAGGATGTATGACTCTGGTCTAACTCCTCTCCCTTTCCAAGAATGTGAAATGTCATGATCATACTGGAGCAGTGACTACACTAATCTCTGGGTCACTCCTGTTCGGATTCATTTTATTGCAAGCTCTCTTGAGATTCTCAGATATAGGGCAAGGTATAAAAATTTAGATACAAAAAATAAAATAAATCCCACTGTTAGCCTTTGTGCTAGTGAGGCAAGTTGAACACTTCTTATTCACCACACTAATGGGAAGATATCTGTGTAAGAGAACTGGGGTTTTTGAAAGCCACTCTAATACTCTTGGATCCATAAAGACAAGTTGCAGAAACATATCTTAAATCTACCAAGTCAATTTCAAGATGTCTTTCCCCCACACAAACCACACACAGCCATTTCCTAAAGTGACTAGTGTCTCATTCTGGGAATGTTTCTAAATCATCAATGATCACTACATCCACTATCTGTACTTCTCGTTGTTGTTGCTTGCCTTCAAGTCGTTTCCAACTTAAGGTGACCCTAAGGCGACTCTATCATGAGGTTTTCTTGGCAAGATTTATTCAGAGGGGTTTGCCTTTGTCTCTCTCTGAGGATGAGAGAGGGTCCCAAGGTTGCCAAGTAGGTTTCCATGCTCTAGTGGAGATTCAGACCCTGGTCTCCAGAGCCATAGTCTAGTTTTCAATCCATGCTGTTCTCATAGGTGCACTCATGAGGGCACTGCTACCAAGGACAGGCTTCTGCCCAACACACTTTAAATACAGAAATCTAAATAAAGATTCTTCCTTATGAAGCCCTACTTCTTTTAACATTTCTGCCACTCCCCACCCTTTCGTCTCCTCTGCGTTGACGTTTTAGAGTGCATGTGTGTTAAGCTTGTTTGCCTGCCTTTTCTTGAAGTCTCAGGATGGCTTAGAAAAATTTAAACTAACATTTAAAGTCTTACATTACTAGAGATATCATGGTACATTTCTGTCAGACCCACTCACAAGTCTACTTCATAGAATCATAGAGTTGGAATAGACAGCAAAGGCCATCCAGTCCAACCCCCTTCCATGCAGGGACTCTCAATCAATGTTTACTTATGTTTATATAAGATGGGGTAGAAAAGGCCCTTCTGGAACCTGATACACATGATAGTCACTGTTATATTGTGAGACAGTAGAGAAACAGAAATATATAAACAAAAAGAGAACAGAACAGTCTACCCAAATGTATGCATTTCGTAATATAATGTTCAGAGAAGAGCACAACACATTTTGAGAATAGGAACTGGTTTTATTTTGGAATACGTGATATTGTTAAAAAGATTTCCACCAATATCTTAGAATTTTCATTCTGTTTCATAATTATTAATTTACAAAGCTGACACTCAGGCATTCCCCTAAAAATGCACTCAAAGCAGTTTATAGGATGCTCCCTCCTACACTTGGAAGATTCCTCTATATGGAATTATAAACCTTATTTTTCATCTCTGTGCCAGCACAGGGCACCACTGCTGCAAGCTATTCTAGAGACATTATATGTGATACATACCATTAATTCGTGGGGGAATGATCTGACTACAGAAATATAGTCTCTGCAGCAAAAGTTGAATTCTGTGTTAAGTAAAGTGCAAAAACACTCCCTTCTACTTGACTGTGCTCTTTCTCAGCTATTTATTCCCCATCCAGATGCAAGTCTCCCAGGAATGCTTAGGCTAAAAAGCTAATGGATCTAAAAGGCCACAACTGCCACTCACAAAACCTGTTGTACAAATCGGAACATGATCATTAGAAACACTTGGTCTGCTGAACTCCCAATGTGGAGCGTAAGGACGCTGGCTTCTTACTGACTACAGAAAGGGCTTTAATAGTTTCAAAGCAACCAAGCAACCGGAATTCAATTTCAGACGTATGCAGACTTTCATGGTACTACTGTCCCCAAAAGGGGCACTGGGTCTGTTGCAATCCTCCACTTAACAATTGCTTGAGTTTATGTGAGGCCATTTGTAACTGTAAAAAAGGAAGAATTCCTTAGGAAGCATAGTGTTCACCAGGTCTCTTTCTCTCAAGTCAGATCTGCATTATTTCTTCACTACTCTATGAACAAATCCCAGGCTATAAGCTTTTAATCAGAAGGGCATGTCATGGTCTGGGTCAAGTTCTTTACCTTCTCATTTCTTTAGTTGCACCATCAGAATGACTTTGACTTTTTTGTGTGTGTTTCTTTTGTCTACAGCATGGGTGACAATACTGCGAATTGGACTTGCAATATTGAACAGGACAATTTGGTATATAGTGGACCCTTGTTATACACTGGGGCTTGGTTCCAAGATCCCCCCGTGGATAACAAAATCCATGGATGCTCAAGTCCCATTAAATATAATGACATAGCAAAATGGTGTCTCTTATACAAAATGGAAAATCAAGGTTTGATATTTGAAATTTATAATTTTGGGGGGCATTTTTAAACTGTGGATGCTTGAATCCCTATATAAAAAATCCGTATATAAGAAGAGCTGACTGTAATTTTATTCCACCAAATTATCACTTCTACTTAGTTTGAATGGCACAAGCCAGACTGAAATGAATGCATCCTTGTATCCATCTCTCAAAATTAAAACTTTTAAGAAAGGTATAGGTTCATCTTAGGGTTGCCATAAGACGTGAAGGCACACGACAACAACAAATGAGCAAAAGCAGTGAACATATATAAACATGTATGTTTGGAGATTTTAAGGAACTAAAATCCTTAAATGGAGATTGTATTATTTTAAGGATGTAATCCCGCTTTGATCCTTGGAAGAGGTGGGACATATAAATAAAAATTATTATTATTATTATTATTATTATTATTATTATTATTATTATTATTATTATATAGGTTAAAACAGACATTCTGCCACCTTTTTGAATGTATGGAATCAATTTAAATCTGCAGGCTCTTACAAGGGGTAGAAGCAGATGACATTCAGAGTCTGCGTCTACATTGCAGAGTTAAGCAATTTGACACCACTTCGACTGACATGGCTCCATCCTATAATTTATAATCAGGTCTTGCATCTAAGGAAAGAAGACTTGAAAAAAGGGGTCTGTGAAGGAAAAGTAGCACATTCAAGTTTCAGTTCTTTCAGACGATTGTATAATGGTCAGGTATAACTGTTAATAAAGAAGGGAAGGTGAGGAACAAAATGGTACCTCGTCCTAAGCAAGCCAACAGAGAAGACATTATGGTTTTGTCTCTCCTCTTACTGCAGCCAAGATTAATGGCTGTTAATGGAAGCAAATATGGAATGGAAAGAGCCAAGTGGTCCTAGGTAAGTCAAAGGAGGAAGTTTTGCTTAGCCTCTAGCCCTCAAGGAATTCATCAGAATAAGATAAATAATTCTAATTCAATCCAAAGTGGCACCAGAAATTGAAGAAAGAACCGCAAAGATGGATGGATTTATCCAGCATTAGTCAGAAAAGATGACTGCTCTGTGCATCATGTCATTGATGATTTTGTGTTAAATCCTCAGCTCTTTGAGGTTGGAATAACTTTGAAAGTAATGGATCGACGGGCTTGTCTTGAGGAACAGAAAGCAAAGATGGGATCATGCAACACATCTAGAATCTCTTTAGCATTAAAATATCTAGTGTTCAAGGCTCATAATACGCGCTAATGGAATGCCATCTGCTCTACAAGACCACAGTTTTTGACATGGACAAATCTCTATTAAAAGCTACAATGAGTTTCTATGAAAAGAGAGCTCTTAACAAATATTTCCATCACACAGGAATGCTACCAAAATGTCCAGTTGTAATTCTAGTTTTAAAAATGGATTTTGTTTCATTTTATCTTTTGAAAAATGTTCAGCTGCAGTTTGGGATTAAGTTTGATCTCCGCAAAGTCACTGAATTCAGCAGCTACTGCTTCAGAATGCTTACATTTTATCTGAACGTTTATTGTGTGCCATTCAATATGTTAAGTATAGAGGGATGCAGTTAAAAAAATCTTCTACCCAAGCCACAATTCTGTGCAAACCTGTGTCCAATATATGACTCAGAATTATAAAGTCCCTGTATTATAATTCCAAATTTGGTTTCAGGTGGGTCAGATTGACAAAAAAGGAAAGAAATACGAGGCTGACATTAGATTTATGTTTTAGGACACCATGGGACAAATGAACAGTGCCAGTCATTTCTGTACCCTGTAATGGGAGATCATAGGTCTGGGTACTTCAATCCACTAAAATCTGCCAAATTAAAAATACTCGCTTGCAACAATAAATATGTAAAAGTTTCCTCTTCTTTCTTGCTACTTAAATTCCCGGTACAATTATGTGGACAAAGCCAACTCATCTGTCATTCATGTTAATTTAATTATCAGGCCACATTCAATTATCCAATATAAAATGCAAATGAGCTCAACATTTGGCAACACATGCTAATTGGGTTCATTAATTAGATCGGAGAGGGATGAGAAAACCAAAAGTGTCACAAGATGCAAGGAGTTTGTTAATTAACGGCAATATTTTTAATTAGAAACTATAATCCAACCATAAGCCCCTGATTGGCTTATGCAAGGGCAAGAGCATTATTCTTATTACATCATTCCACCTTATGCGCCCATCGATGGTATTGTGGGACCTGTTAAGTCAATACCTCTAATTGTGAGGATCCTGCCAATTCATAGGTAGGGTTAGTGTGCCAACCATAGGGGAACCATGTCTCTGTGTGTGTCTATGGGTGCATTTGTACCATGGTATACAAGGCTCTACATCCTATCATTTAGAGAGAAGGAAGGATTTAGGTTCAAGGTCTTTTTTAGCTGGGAAAATTGGCTAGAAGAAATTGCCAGTGTTAAAAATTGAAGTATTGGCAGAGTTTGCTTATCCAAATGGGTTTTTAATCCTGCTTCCTATTCAAGGTGTGCTCACAGCAGTTGTTTTACATTTTGCTACTTCCTATTATTATACCAGCGAAGAAACATAATCCAATTCATGCTTCTGTTAATAAATCTATATAGAACTATAAATGTACAGTACTAAGGTTAAGCCATAGATTCACAGTTCATTGGAAAGGAACAGCAACCATCCTAAATAAGCCAACATATAATGTCTGCATAGCTATGATGTGCCAATATATGGAAGCACCAAAATAATATTTCATGTTTGTTTCATGTCCATACTGTTTTAGCAATCTCTGATCATCATTAAAAAAAAAACATGAAGTGATGGCACATAGCTACCAGTGTGGTACAAACTGAAAGCCACTGCAGCACTGCTGTCTGGAATACCCTCAGACAAAACTCTGAATTTTGCATCTTGGCTGCATTACCAAAGGCCACCTGCCAGGATGGCAGGCTGCCTGCCCACAAGTGCACCAGCACTTTGCCCCTGGGTGCAAGTGGCAGCAGTGCTGGGCAGCTAATGGGCATGTCTTAGGGATCGCCATTGTACGCTGCTCCTGGCACACTTATACCACTCAGCATTTCCTAATGGGTCACATCTGGCTCTAAATCTGTGCCAAAAAAATAAAAATGAAAAGATTGTTAACCTGGAAATGGAAAGGAGAGCAACATTCACTGGCACTTCTGTATGCCAACCAGGCCAGTTGCATCTATAATGGGAATCCAAAGAGCCTAATTCTTGGGACTGCAAGATGAATGCATTATCAAAACCCCTGAAGAAAATTTGAAATGGCAGAGGCTCATTGGGTGTTTTGGACCTCTGCTTCACTGGAGTTAGATTTGGTTTCATATTCCAAATATCGTTTCTCCCCATGGCCCAAGAAACCTCTAGCTTGAGTCCTCATTTGTAGGGTTTGCAGCCAAAGAAATACAGGGTCTGCACTGTTATAAAGATGGAGAAGGCTGTAGTGTTTAAGCTGAGTAGAAGATATTCTTTATATATCCCAGGTTCAATCCCAAAGGTTCCAGATTCAATCCCAAATGTCTCTAGTAGACCCACACCTGAAAAGTTGGGCTTAAATGTAAGACTGACAATCAACAATGAATTAAATTCACTGGTGATTGTATCTATCCAGTAATACTCTCGATATGAACATGTCACCCTTTGGGAAGCAAATAACTCTTATAACCAGTAACTAATTCTAATAACTAACTTCTAACCACTATTATTATTATTATTATTATTATTATTATTATTATTATTATTATTAAACCTTTATTTATTTATTTATTTATCTGGAACGTGTCATATTGATTTGGGTAGAGTAGCCTTTCTCAACTTTTTTACTCTGGATGAACCCTTGAAATAATTTTCAAGTCTGAGGATCTCAGTCCCCTACCTAAATATCATTGTACCCACAATTCAAACAAATTGTTATTTTCCCAATCACTATCTCTCATGTAACCTGTAGCAACCTCTCATGGAAGCCTAGGGTTCCAGGGACCACTGATGGAAAGACCATAGGGTAAAATCAATCTCCAAGTAAGCAAATATTGATATTTTTGCAACAGCTGTCAAAGGAAAAAAAAAATCAGGCTCTTTGTTGCATCTTTTCCAGAAGGAATGCCTTGGTAAGAACAAAAAGGCCCCCCTTTGGCAATTCAGGTGTAAGGCAGTCTTTGGAATGATGCTCTTACCTGATTATCCAGGTGGTTTACAGTGAAATAGCCAACACACACAATGACTTCATGTAGTAGTGCCTCACAGGTATGCTGAGAACAGTGCCACAACAAAGAGCTTATAATGTGCCGGAATGCAAGGGACAATCCTTCAGCGCCAACAACAGACTGTGAAACAAAGAGAGAGACTCATAATTGCTACATCTGCAGATCCCAAATGGAACCAATGAAAATGCTGTTGAAAAATCACATGATGGATGCTCCAGTTCCATTAAATAAAATGACATAGTAAAATAGCGCCCCTCATATAAAATGGTAAAAGCAGAGTTTTCTGTTTGAAATTTATATACTGTGTTTTTAAAAACATTTTCAAACTATTGATGGTGGAATTCATGGATAAAAAATCTGTGAATACAGAGGGCCAACTATAGATATAGAAATATTATTTCCTGCACAGAAAATTGTGTTTCTTGTGCAAAACAAGTACGTGAACATTTTACACAGAATAAATCCTAAACTGCAACAATTGTTAGTCCATGATTCTTATTACAGTCTCTTGACAACTGAGTAACATATTTTAACAATTTTGGGGGAATAGTTTTGAATATTTTTGTATCCCTACTTTCAAACTTTAGGCCAAATTCCATTTCAGAGGACATTCTTAATAACCACCTTCCAGTGGTTGGTGAGGTCAAAAGTAAAAGGATCAGTAAAAAAAATGCCAGCATATTTTGTATGATCTTAGTACCTAACCCTTAGAAGAGGCATTTCAATTTTGGGATGGAGGGGGAAAACACAGAAAAATTTGTAAACCATTAAGAGGTGTTGTCATGCGGAAAGGAACATGGCCAACTGAGATACCCCAGAGAGCTGGGTTGGGAATTTAGGACCTGGCCCCAGAGTTTGAGGTTCTCTAATGATGAATTAAATATATGTAACTAAACTAAATATGCATCTTCCTTTTTAACCACATCCTGAGTGTTTCTTCTTTTCCTTCTGTGTTGCCTCTCTAATACTTTTAGACTATAACCTCCTAGAAGCAGCTGCTCCTGTACTCTATAAAGCACCAGATGATGGATGAATGGATGATTTATTAACGTCATCTTAAAGAGCCTGCTTCTTAATTGTTTATCTGGCTCCACCTTCTATGGTCAGCATCTCAAACACAAGAGCAAGCGCTGCTAGTCTGCAAACACTGGAGCAACCAGCTATGGCTCTGGGGCTGGACTATTGCCGGAGCAGCTCCTTGGACCTCAACCTCTCACCCCACCAAAGTCTACAATTCCACATATAAAGGGCTCATACTGCTGGAGCACTGGTTGACAGATGGGTTGCAACTGCTTCTGTAAACTTGGCAGTGGCTGTTTCATCCTTGGAGGAGTCTGCATGGGCAGAGGACCACTGCCAAGCAGTCTCCTAAATCCCCAAGGACTGCCCCCCTTTCTCTAATGATTCTGCAATCTTTCCTTTGCTCAGACATCAACTTGCAACAAGTAATAGCATTCAAATAATTATTTGGCAAGTATCATCAAAAGGCAAAAACCCTTACTAGCTGCAAGGTTTTTACATGTTTGTTGGCCGTGGGAGGAGAAATCGGGCAAAGCTGATTACAGCGGAGAGATCCGGGAGACGTCCACTTTATCTGCGCAGCTCACAGCCTCTATTTAATAAACATGTCAGCCAGAAAAAGCGACACAGGGTCAAAGGGGGGGAAAGTGATGCATGAGGAATGAACATCAAAGTCTACTGGCTTGGCTGAAACAACTCTACAGGCCTGTGGGAAAATAACCGTCATTTACGTTTTCTTGGCTCCTTGTCTTACAAGTTGGTCCAAAACAGATGGGTTAAACCTAGAAGGAAGAGCAGATGCATACCAGTCCCACATTCAATGCAATGCTGGACCCCCCCTACAGCTGCTTCCCACCATCCAGATCTGTTTTAAAATGTGAAAAGGATCATTTTCATTATCCGTCATGTGACTAGGATGTGAACCAATGGTTTCAGGTCAAAAGGAGAACAATTTGGACTAAAACAGAGGGGTAGGGACCAATTTTCACACAAGCATCCCCACAGAGGGCTGCATGGTGTGCCGATGCAACCAGAAGTGATGCTATGTCACTCTCCAGTTTCTTTCCACCTGATTTTTAATTTTTTCCCTAGGGGTTCAAAGGTACCTGTAGGGAGTCTAGAGGTTTGGTGGAGGCCAAGGCACTGCATTTTGCAGCAGTTTTAAGCTGTTAGGAGGTTTCTGGGTGAAAAAGTGCCTGAAAAAAAATAAAAATTGGGTTGAGGGTTTGGGATGTCGAAGGAAACACAGTCCTTGTCCCCTGAACTAAAGATTATGAAGAAATTCCTGACAGTATGAACTGAGTGGAACATGCTTCCAAGAAAGTGGTAGACTCTTTAAGCAAAGGCTGGATGCACACTTATCTGGCATGCTGTAACAGTAGGAGTACTGCATCAGCAGAACAGTAGGGACTATATGAACCATGAATGATCTTCCAGCTCTATCATCTATCTATTAAATTGCTTACCCTGCCTTTCCACTACAAAGGCAGAAGTCAAACAGCACTAAACAAACAGGACTAGCAAACATTAAAAGTACTAAAAATGAATGAAAGTACTAAAAATAAATGAAAGAATAAGACTATTAAATGAGATCACTGATGTCCACCTTTCCTTTTAGTCAATGGCACTGGGACGAACACTGTCTATGCATTGAGAAATCATGTTCTCCACATTCTCCACAGAGATACGAAACACTTGAAGAATGTCTATGCAGACATCATTGAAACTGAAGCCTGGAAATGTTGGCCTGGAAAAGTTAAGCTTTGGTTGTGCTAAGCCACCTCATTATGTAATTGCAATATTGCAAATTATGTGCAATGTGTTTTGATAAGCAACCAGACAACCAAGACACAATTCACAATGATGTGCAACACACAATGTGCAACAATGCCAAATGGTACATGTTTAACTTTTCCTTTGTACTCTTCAACCCATTGGCCTTACTCACTTGCATAAGAGAATTTATACTGTTCTACAAGACACCAACAAGATGCCAAATGTTATGTTTTATAACTCTTGGCCAGCATGGGCAATTTTGAGAGCAATAATCCAGAAAAGTAATGTTTCTAATTTCTAAAGTGGAACATGTGCACACAGTGCCTTCCATTTCTTAAAATGGGAGTTGCACTGGATTCTGCAAGGCCTGCGACTCCCAATATATTTGCTACTGAATATCATGTGATGACATCTTCTTGGATCCAGTCCTTTTTCTCTCACAGCACATGTTCCCTAATGCTCCAAACCAAGTATCCCATGTTTACCCTCCGCTGATAACAACAGGCCAGGGGGCACCGAAGTTTGTATATAAACGTTAAAAGCCATTTTTCAAGAAAACAATGTATTTCCTCTTTAGCCAGTTTTAATGGCAGTTCAGTATATCCTGCATTGCTTCTTCTTGACACCTTCTAATGGTCCAGTCCCTCAAGATAAATGTACCTATGGACCTGGGGATTATTTGTGCTTAGGGGAATTTTCACAAGCCTATTGTCCTATACTTGACTTTTGGGGAAATATTTGCATGCCCCAACTGCTGGACCATCTCCCCTACACCACCACCCCAAAGAAGAAGGAAGAGAAAAATAGAAAGTAAAAATACCCTTTGCTGAATTGAAAGAGATCTTGTTGCTTTTAAAAACTCTAAAATAATGTTCTATAAATGTGTGACTTGAAACATTCAGTTGGGGTATAGTTTCAACTTTAGTGACTTAAAACAATAAGCTCGAGAGAGCCTTAAAAGAGATATATTTACAACCCCCCCCCCCCCCCCCCCCCCTTCCCCCTGACTATAAAATTTCTACCCAGACTTGGATACAAGTGCCGGGATCCAAAGGATGTATGTGACAGGAGATGGTAGCATCATAGAGTTGGAAGAGATAAAAAGGGCCATTCAGTCTTTTGTAACATACAGAAATATACAACAAAACCCTCTCGACAGATGGCCATCCAGCCTCTATTTAAAAATCTCCAAAGAAGGAGACCCCACCACACTCGGAGGTAGTGTACTCCACTGTTGAATGGGAGGAATGAAAGTCTTCTTCAAAAGTGCTGCCAGCAACACATTGCACTCCATTCCAGGCAGCTTCTTTGATCCTAAGAAACAGTTTTTAAGAGGCTAAAAAATGGGAGAAGGAGTCAGGAAAACTCTGCCTAAATTTTCTGGGCTTTGAGCCAAGATAGAACAAGTAACAAGTTATGTTCCAATTTTCAGCAGCATGTGTGTGGCAGCAATAGCAATAGCAAGTACATCTTCTATAGCGTTTATCAGTGCACTTAAGCACTCCCTAAGCCATTTACAATGGGTAAGCTAAATGCTTCCAACAAGCTGGGTATTCATTTTAGTGACCTCAGAAAGATGCCCAGCTGAGTCGACTCTGGAGTCCCTGGGATTGAACTCACAATCTTGTGGCAGTGAATGGCTGCAGTTCAGACAGAAAAGCCAGATGAAGAATGAGCATTAGGTGAATGAGCAGACAGAATCTGGATCAAACCCTAATTCCAAATCTTGGGTTTGGGGACAAACACACACCAAGGAGACATGGAACTTGTGCATATGAAACAGATGGAAAGAATACTTGGTATTGTTTGTTCCCAGATTGAAAAATAAATGCCCCAACAGTTGGGAAACCCCACAGAGAGAATCCTGTGCAGTTTTCTCCCTGAGTTCAAATGGCCTGAAGTGTTGCAGAGGAATTATTCTGTGTAGAATATGCAGAATAACTCCTCCACAACACTTGGGACATTTGAATATAAGGAAGTTAATCTGTTCCTGCAGTGGGGCGAAAACTATCTGAATTACTGATCCCTAAACACAAGCACAAAACAGTTGAGGATTTATATCCTTAATGTGAAGAAGAGGTCCTCTAAAGGTAAGGTTCCTTAGTGTTTGTCCATGTAATGCCAAGCCACTGTTTGGTGTTTGAACCATCCCAGGGTGTGTATGAAGTGTGCAGGTGGGTAGTTGGGGTCGAAAAATATTACCTGGAAAGCTTGCAGATTGAGGGCAGCAAAACTGTTGAAGAAGCGTATACTTTGAAGAGCTACTAGGACAGTATTCTCTGCATAACTCTCTTTCGGGCTAGAAGTGCTCAGGTCTGTGATTGTGCCGTGGAAAAGAATACAGTACAGCATGTGCAAGACTCCCACCAGATCCGTAGCCTCAAGAGTGGCTGTTAGTCCTGTGGGATCCTGACGGGATTCATCAAATATGTTCCAAGACCTGTCAAAGAAAGCAATGGAGGGATTGCCATGTAAGTTGTTAAATATCTTTATGATCACAGCTGTTAAATATTCTTATGATCACAGTTGTTACCCACCTTGTTTTTGCTAAAAACACAATGCTCAAGTCAGGTAACTGTAGATTCATCAGCAAGCCTCTTAGACCAAAGACACTGATCAAAAGTTCCTCTAATCTTGTATTAATTTAACAGGTGTTGATTAAAAACCAAACAAGATTGTTACTGGACTGCATACTAGAGATAACAACTCTCACAGACGAAATGGTTGGGACTGCTATTAAGAAACATGATGACAATTCTCATTTTTAATAAGGCACATATCCTATCCGATCCTGTCGGAGAGGCGGGATAAAAATTTATTATTATTATTATTATTATTATTATTATTATTATTATTATTTAACAGAACAACCAAGGTTGGGAGATACTCCCAGGGCTGCCTATATGGTTTATGAGGCCAAGGGCAAATACGATATCAGGTGTCTTGCTGTTTTCCCCCAGAAGGGACATGTGTAAGCAAGACTACAAAGTTGGGATAGGAGTAAATGGTACACCAAGGAACTGAAAAAAAGGGGGCTCTTACTTTGTGGAAGCCTAAGGAATAGGGTCACCATAATTCAAAGCTGACTTGACAGCACAAAACAACAAAAGGAATACTGTCCCACTTGTCTCCTCTCATTCTGAGAAGCTCAGGACACTCTGTTCCCAGACTTAAACCTACGTATTCCCACTCATACAATAAATATGGTGGGCTGGAGGCCAGGACTTCATTTTTTAGCAGTACACCTGGTTTAAATATTTTTAAAAATTAAAAAATAAAGAAAAGGAAACGGCGAGGGCACAGGGCTTCATGAAGCATCCCTCCTGGGGACCCTGGGGTTATGCAAAAAGTGCAAGATATCCAAATTAAGTAGGGCAATACTGGCAATCTATAGACCACACAGAATCCCGTGTGCCACAAGAGGAAGCCATGAATTTAACCAGACTGGTCAAAGTAATAGGAATGCAATAGCGCTTGCCATGCTTAAATCCTGTGGTTTTCAGTGGGATTTAGCTTCTCTCTGGATTGCACCCAATACTAATAGTTGTTAAACCATGCACTCCACTTATCTTCCTAATGTGTACCATCGACAGCTAATTTCAGAACGACTGCTGAAACAGGTCCAAAAGGACTGCAGCCCCCCTCGCCTTCAACAAACATGTTAATATTACAGATGCCATGTTAGGCATGGTATACGATCTTCCTGTTGTTATGCGCACTCAAGTTAACATTCTTATAGGATTTTCTCAGCAAGGTTTATTTAGAGCAAGGTTTGCCATTGCTTTCCTTTGATGCATAAAATAGCCAAGTGGGTTGTTCATATTTTCCTGTAAGGACTGATCTGTATGGCAGCAGGGAAATGGAAGGATATTTTGGTTTTTCACTACTCTTTATGTTCTTGCCTGGAGTTCTCAACATTTGCTGAATAGGCTGCTGTCTGTTGGCAGAAGTGAGCAGAACAATCAGTACCGAAGCAAACGGCTTATATTTTATTTGCCACCCAGCAGCCAAAACAGGCATTATCTTAATTACTGCAATAAAGTACAATACAAAGCAGCCTATATCCCATTGCATCCTTTTGACCTGACCTTTTCTTTTCACACACAGAAAAATTCCTAGCATATTCCACCGATAGACAGGCAACATTATTCAACCTCTAGGTTAATTGGCTACTGACAAGGAATCAACATGTGTCCCAGTGTTTGACAGTATGACAGAATGGGGACAAAATGTGTTCGCTCTTAAATATCTAGACGGACAAACAGATGTATATACTGTTTGTGGAATTTTATTTAATTTTTATTTTTGTCTTTGCACAATGAGTAAGTATATTCTACTCTGCAGTCTGTTAGTCTGTTTTTCAGTCATGGGTGCAAAGGTTTTTCAAGACTCAATATGAAGTTTCCTGACAGTTTTGGATTGCTTCCCAGTAACTCCAGCAGCCTTTGGATGCTCTCCAAGAAGGGCCACAGCCTGTAATACTTGTGTCTGTTATACTATTTAACATCTTCATCCAGGGTGTGTAAGAAACCGCTATCTTTTGACTTTACAGGTTCTCACAGCTTTGAAAAACAGGTCCTCGGTCCCAACTGCAGTAAGACAAGATGTTCCAAGCCTGAAAATACATGCGTGGAAGCTACTGGCAAATTGCACGTGAAAGATTAATGGCTCTAGGTTCCCTTGCACAAAGTGGAGGCCAGTTTTTCAGTCCTGCAAAGAATGTGTTGGGTTGAGACTGGAAAGTTACAAAAATACCAACTGTTCAGGAATACCTGGCTAATATGCCTGAAATAACCAAAATGGATACACTGAGGAAAGAGGGCTTATTTATTATATCAGTGTTGGTGCAGGTCAGCCCTTTGGCGATATACTGGAATGTACGCTCTAATTTTATTTCACTGAATTAGAACTTGGAGGGTTTTTTGGTAAATATTCAGAGGTTTTGGTAATGAAAAAAATAAGATTAAAACTAAAAAAATGAGCAGATTAAAATCAGGATCAATAACTTTCCTATATTAGCCGTAAAACATCAAAACAGACATATAGAAATACCATTGCAGTGAACTGACTAAATGAAAACAGAATTTATTGAATTTTTAGTTAATTTTCTTAACTAACAAGGTCAGCTATTTCTTAAGTAGTCCGATAGACTACAAATCCTGAACCATGCAACTTGTTTCACTCAGATTTGTTTTTTAAACCACATACGTTTGTCCATCTGGCAAGCAGAACTATGCGCAGCAGCTTTGAAAATTTATATTGCGCAAATCCAGAGGTGGCAATCTCCAAAAAAGTAAAAAACTGAACTTTTCTCTTTAAGACACAGCACAGAGCTTTAATCATCTTTTTAATAATACACTTAATACCCCTTTTAATAATAC
>NC_056527.1:152280078-152313385 GCF_019175285.1 Sceloporus undulatus | reverse complement strand
ACTTACTATTATCTTTAAAATGTACACTTTGAAAAGACAAGATCAATTTCACAGTTAAATCAATTTTAAGACTATGCCAATAAAATTTTAAAAAAGCAGCAATATTTCACTGCAAACATACATATATCATTCAGTTATGGATTCTTTCATTCAAACAGCAAAACTTTTATGGTACTAAAAGAGTGTTAGAATTAATGTGGCTATCTTAATGTAAAGATGTCTTTTTGCTGTTTCTAATGGTACAACCATCATTTTTAAGGGTTGTCGTGGGAGTAAAATACACACACTTTTGTCTGAACACCTTGAATGTGAATTGCTAGCATCCTTTCATTTAAGGATCTCTTGTTCATTCATATTTTCTATATTTTACATGACATTTGTAGTTTATAGTATTCTGGAATTCCAACAGTGCAGTCTAATACTTATCCATTCAGAAGCTAGCCCCACTGAAATCAATCTGAATTGCACCCAAATTAAGAGACTTTTGATCCTACAACTGTACCTTTCTATATGAACCTGCCAGAGTCTTAAGATAATCAAAGAAGGATTTTCTTTCAGTTGTACCACCTTCACAGTCCCATCTGGTGAAAATATGACAGTCACAAAGCACACCCTGCTTTTCCCACACAAAGATATACACTGAATAGGACAATATCACAAAAATACTGCTTACCTGCCATTAACAGCAAAACAGAGCTGGCACATCCCATGCAACGCTGCTGTGGCATTCTGCAAAAAAGTGGCTGTTTTGGGGTTTTCATCAATTGGGCCTTGGACGGAGAGGAAACAGCAACCGAGCTTTTCAATTAATCCTATATTCACCATGTAGCTAGAAAAGGAACGGGGAGGGAAAGATGGATCAATATGGGTAACACTGATTTTTTTCCAGTGACGAGTTCTGAGATTGAAATATGCCAACACACAAATATGTTACAGAATTAAACCCACTCAAATATATATAAAAAGGGACACTATCAAAAATGGATTAATATGGGTAATATTGATTTTTTCCCCCCCAGGGATGAGTTCTGTTATTCAAATATGCCAACACATAAATATGTCACAGAATTAAACCCCGTCAAATGGATATAAAAATGGACACTATCAAGTATCTTATTCGTTTTAAACTAAGAAAATATACATTTCTATTGTATATTTCAAGATGGATGAACATTTTTGCTTTGTCTTAACTAAAGCATTTGGCCACAGTGAGGAATTCATGGTTACTTTCCCCTTTCTGCCAGAGTTCAGCATTAAAACAAAGTCAAGCAGAACACATGAGGAGAAGGACAGAACTACCCAGACACAATCTGATTAGAACATAATCCTCCCAAAGTCTAATATGTACACTTGCTGTCTTTTGAGCCAACAACAAATGAGAAACTTCTTTGTTGTCTGAAGCAATTTCCTTTTATTAGGATTGTAAGCAGAGATCTCAAGTCTGCACTGAGGCATCATCTTGTCAGCTAGAATACTATCTTCACTGAGCTCCTAGTTATTGTTAATTTCATTTCATTTTATTTTTGGAGGGGGGAAGACTAACTTTTACCATTTTGTTGTGTCTCATTGGGAAGCACTGTCCTTTTCTTTTTAACCCATATATTGTTTCTTCAAATTATTCCACTGATCTGAATGAAGTCCCAATACACAAAACCAAGGAAGGGTTTGATCAGAGCTTGGAAAAGGCTAACAGAGGGATTTGGGGAATTCATTTTCATCTTTTTATTGCAGTCAATAGACCATTAGAACATCAGGTGAAAATATAATTTTAGTATAGTATGAAATAGTACATCAAAAACAAAGTCAGTATTTACAACATACATTAAATAGGATAATAATTACACAATCACAATGATCTGAATAAAACAGCTAAATTTAGAAACCTAGACACCTATTGAGTAAATGACTTGTTAGAACAAAACAATTACAAGAGAGTCAGGGAAGCAACCAGGGAAAATTTGTGTATCAGGGTATATTAGGTTTTCCCTAGCTCTTTGCTGATAACAACAGCTATGAAGCAGTACATGTGAGATACACTCTACTTTGACATTATTACAAAGGTAACATCTAGTTTTCAAATGAGTTTTATTATATTAAATTTGTCAAAAGAATATTAAAACTTGCCAGTGACTTAGCCTTCATATATTTTGGAATAGTTGTTGTTATGTGCCTTCAAATCAGCCCTAACTTATGGCAACCCATATATGATTTTCTTGGCAAGATTTGTTCCAAAGAGGTTTGCCACTGCCTTCCTCTCAAGTTGAGAGAGTGTCACTTCCCAAGATCATGCATTGGGATTTCCATGGTTGAATGAGGATTCAAACCTTGGTTTCCCAGAGTCCCAACCCAGCACTCAACCACTACACCACACTTATTCCTGATTTTTGAAATAAGTAGCTATCACAAATCATATTACAAAGAAATCAAATTATAAAGAAAGGCCTTTCTTTATAAGGAAGGGTTGTAAAGACTGGGGAAGCAAGGTCCTCATGAAGGCCCTGAAGCTCATTACTGTATAGTCTATGCATGTCTGACAACTGATTTGGCACTGTTGAGGTATATGGATAATACGCAGTCCCCCCAAAAGATCTAGTTGGCTGTCAGTCTCAACCCCCCAATAAAACCCTGGGTCTGGTAGCCAATTCGACATATTTCTGCCCCCTGGGATAGCTGGTTACATTTCTTTGTCCTCTTTTATGGGCTACCCCTTGCGGAATCTGAAAGTTTACTTACTAAATGCATTTATATACTGACAGTGCATACATATTTCAATGCACCTAACAAGGTGGTCCAAAATACGTAGTGTGTGCTAATTCTCTACAGATGAGCAACAATACATGGTGAAGTGATTAAGAGAAGAATGGCCAGTCTTAATAATACAAGTCCACTTGTCTGAGATTCCTTCTAATTGTCCTATTTCCTTGTCACCATGCCTTTCATTCTTCTGTTTGAATCAAACGCCCCAGGTGAAAGGCCGGCTCTGGTTCTTGGGCATCACCTGAGCATGCAGGGCAGAGAAGGGCATGCATGCGCTGAGTCTAGTCAGTGTCAGATGTCACCTGAGTAAGAATATCAGTAAGAAGACCTCCCAAATTGGAGAATGCAGCAGTCTGAAATTTCACACTCTTTGAAAAACCTGTTTGGAAAGGGAATGTGGTTCTGCACAAATTGCCAAGGGTCACTGGGATCTGTAGCAGCTGTCAGTTCTCCCTTTTACATCTAGCTTTACTCTTCTGTTTAAATTTGTCTTCTATTACACCAAACATCAAAAATTAGTCACAGAATGCTAAGAGATGGAAGGGATCACAAGGGTTATCTAGCCCAACTTCCTACCTTGTAGAAATACACAGTTAAAGCAATCCTGAAAAATGGCCATCCTACTCTGTTGGAAGATCTCCAAAGAAGGAAAGTCTAGCAACCTCTGAAGCACCTGGTGATTTAATACTAGGTCTTCTAAAATATGTCATCTTTTTTGGCTTTGTCCCAGAATGAAAAAATGCCTTATGCATTTCAGTGTGAGCGAAAATATGCTATACAGTACAAGGAGCTACTTTTGATGTCAAGTGTACAATAATCTTTGCTTGCATATCATGGATTATTCCATGATAGCCTCAGAGTTTCTTTAGGGAAATCACTGGAGTGGTTTGGACTGCAAGGGAAAGATAATAGGTCCAAAATGGGATGAAGTCCTATTTGCAGATCCAAATGGGATGAAAATATGGAGATTAATTGCAAGGTGTTTAGATCAGAAGTGGGCAACTATACCCTCTGAGATTTTGTAGGACTATAACTCCTATCAGTCTACCCAGGATAGTCAAGTGCAATAACATCTAGAAAGTAGACCATTTCTGCTTTATACATTTGTAAAAAGTAGTGATTATGCCCTTCATCACTCCATCACTCCATCTATTTTGAATCAAGTGCCTTTTGGTTCACCCTTCTCTCCCCTTCCTTTCTGCCCCCTTCAAAAGCTATTTGACTCATTAGCAAAGACATACATGTAATTGTACATTTCCTTAATAGAATGAACAGCAATGTGTGTGTGGTGGTGGGAGGTAACTTTCATTGAGAAAATGGTAAAGGGAGACCTTAACTGTATTTTTGTGCTGCAGTCCGGATCCAAAAAGAGATCTTCAGAAATAGTTTGCTACAAAAACATAAATACAGTGGGCCTTTGGTGTCCACTGGGTTTGGTTCCAAGACTCCCCCATGGACACCAACATCCGTGGATGCTCAAGTCTCATTAAATACAGTGGCATAGTAAAATGGTGTCTCTTAGATAAAATGGCAAAATCAAGGTTTAGTTTTTTGGAATTTATACATTTTTAAAATATTTTCAAACCATGGATGCTTGAATCTGTGGATAAAGAATCCATAGATATGAAGGGCCAAATGTATCAGATCATGGAACTGTTACTGTCTCCATCCACTTTGGTCTTCAGTTACCTGTCTATTCCAGTTATAGTATTCCCTTTGCCTGGGTAACCCCCAGAATCTAAGCCTGAGAGCTTTTGTAAAGCACTATATGTTCTAATTGTTTGGATTGGCTCTCAAGATTAAAACTACAGCTTTGAATGATACCAGGTTTTAGTTTTCTTCCTGCCTCCTCTTTTGCTTTTGGAGAGGGGGGATTTCTTCTGTTATCCAACATCAGCCTTCAAGATAAGAAAGTTCTCTCCAGATGTTGTATAACCACCTCTCCTAAGTATGAACATACTGCTAAATCTAACTTAGTCATTTGTAAAATAGAACTACTTGGTGAAATGCTATTCCTTGCATCTGAAGTGACATATAAAAACTGAATGCTTTTCAGTGCCCTGGTCCACTCTCATAATTTTAATGGGGTACTTCAAAATTCAATACAGTATTGCATTTTATTGTTTTCTATTTCAGTGCATGACACCCGTCCTTAAAGAGATGAAAGAATGGGAAATTTAACAAATATGTGGCTTAATCTATATAGTGACACTTTCAAGCACAGAGGGCAATGCATGTGCTTCTTATTTTTAAATGTGCAAAAATACACTACACAGCTGTGTAAGACAAGGGCTATGATTCTTGCTTCTTTGGCTTACTGCTGAGTTTTATTTTCTTGAAATGGTGCTCTTTATCTGTCTGTGCCAGTGGCTCCATTCAGATCTCAAAACAAGCCATGGTCTGCACTAACCACAGTTTACAACCCACAGTATGCTTTTCCAGCTTCCAAACCAATTAGGAAATATATAGGCGGGTTACAGACCGCCATTTAGTACGTAATGAATACATACTAGGGTTAGGAAGGGGCGGTGCTTCCGCACCCCCCTAACCCTAGTACATATTCTATACGTACAACATGGCGGCGCCCCTTCCACATGGGGGCCGCCATGTTTACGTCTTGGACGCATAGCGTTCAGACGTGTCGTGGCGCTAATGACATCGTGAGTGCGCCAGTGGCACCTTGCGACGTCATTAGGGCGCCCCAGAAAGAAGCTCCATTTTGGAGCTTCTTTTTTGCTCCGCAAGGGAGCCGCGCGGTGTGGCTGCGGCGGCTCCCTCATGGAGCAAACAGCGGCGGCAGCAGACCGCCTCAAAGCGGCGGTCTATAACCCACCATAGTTATTTTTCTTCCACATCTGCTTAGCTCACTTCAGAGGTGCAGTGTCTGTCAGTGAGACTGGGAATGCCCCCAGAGGTGTGAAGGAACTAGTTACAACAAACTAGTTACTCATAATTAGTTCCCTTTCCAATAATTAAGGAACAACCAAGTTACAGGAAATTGTATTTTAACAAAGAATGATGCCACTCCTATTATTCTCTTATTACTTTTATAGTTATAAGGTGTGACCTACTGAGAAGGAATACTGCAGAGTTCAAGTAATGGCTCATGGTCTGCATTGTACTCTACTGTGTTTGTGACAGTTATAATGGGGTAGATGGAAGGATAGTCTGATTTGTGCCAAAGACAAACAGTGGCTTGTTACCATTTTTTAAAAAGCAAAAAGGCATTATTTTAGTTACATTTCAGACACTAACAAATACCCAATGGGTTCTCTGTAAGAAGAGCCCTACAATGAAAATGAAAAATACAGATGTATCAATCAAGTACAGAATGAGAAAGAGGAAAAAATGTTAATTCAAATGGAAATGGTATGGCACATAGGAAAGGATAGACAGAAAAAAAGACCTATAAAGACGTTTTTGCAACCAAGTGTGATTCCTGCCGTCTAGAAATTAATGTATTAGGTACGGAATTTCAAGTGTATGTAGAGCAAGAGGTCAGTGCAAAAGGCAAGCCAGGGTCAGTGCAAGGGGCAGAGTGGGCTAAAAGAGATGGCAAATAGTAATTTATTAAGAGAAGAGGGAGATCTCCTTGAAAAATTAAATGTATCCGTTATCTCATCTTTCAGAGAAGAGGGAGGAAGACAGATGATAGGAAGGAAGGAAGGAAGGAAGGAAGGAAGGAAGGAAGGAAGATAGGGGCAGGGGGCAGATACCCCCTAGCATCCCACTGAAAGAAGAAGCAGACAAAGATGAACATGAGATGAATCTTTCTAAAGATAAATCTTCCCAATCTGGGCCTCTGAAAGACACCATTGCTCAAGAACGGTATGAAAAAGCCACTGCTCTTGATACCGAAACAAAGCAAAGCATCAAAGTTTAGAAACTGGGAAATAGTAACCATTGCCTTTGTATTACTCAAGCAGCGCTGTAAGTAAGCAAGAGTAGTAGGATTAGAAATCATGAGCCATTATATTGGACTTGGACTCTGGGAGATTAGGGTTCAAATCCACAACCCACCATCAAAACTATTTTCTGATATTATCCAGTTATTTATTATCAAGAAATTTGATCTCAATTCTTGCTGAAGTTGATGGCAGTAGCAATGGCTTGTTGTTGGAGTTGTATTAAGGGGGCTTTTTACATGGTAGCATGTCAGAAACTAATCTCCTCAGGCCAGAAAGATCACTATAAAAGTGACCCAACTGATCAAATAAAGAATTAGCTAGATAGTAAACAGGTGAATAACTGTGAATAACAACAAATCAGCATGGAGGGAGGTGAGCTGGTTGTGTGCTGAACTTTCTTATTAGGACTAATCACATTCACTTTGCAAAATGACTTTGATGAAAGAATATGTTACAGAGCAGAACAACTTCGCTAGACAAAAAGGTTGCAAGGAAGTTGAATGTTCATGAGCAATTTTAATTCCAGCAAAACCCTGAATGTCAAACTCTCTCTTTTGCATGTTTTTTTTTTCTGTACACTCTTTTTAACTCTGCAAAATGAGTAAAAGAAAAGGGACCAGCTTTCTTCAAGACCAGAAATCCTATTTATGGCCATGTTTCTATTAGGGAGCTTGCAGCATAGGCATGGATCCCAACAAATCTAATTCAAGTCCAGCCATATTTCCATTTTAGTTATGCTTTAGGGGATAATATATGTACAGTATAAAATGAAACTGTAAATGTTCGATGGACATAGGATTCAGACTGGAGCACACGTTTTGGCATTTAGGAAGTCCCTGCATTTCTAGTTCAAAGGATGCCAGATAGCGGGTGCTGGAGGAGGTCTCAGCTTGAGAGCTTGGGCACTTACTGTTTTTCTTAATAGACTGCACTTAGCAATGCTTGGCTAAATAAGAGAGCTTCATATTTACTACATTTATATGTCCCTTTCTGCAATGCACACAGAGCAGTTCACAGTTGAAATAGTTGCCCAATAGTCATTAAACACAAAACCAAATGGGAGGGAGGGAAACAACAAATTCACAGTCAAAGGAGGAAATGTTTCAGGAAAAGAAGGAGTCAAACAGCACTTGCTTTTAGCCAGGTCAGTGAAGAGTCTGTCTTGGTTTGACAGATGTGATGTAGCTGGATAGAGCATCTGCTGATGCAAAGCATACCAGAAGAGGTCCAACCAAGGAGCTAATGGTCTCATGTAAGCCTACAGAAGGGGGCTTGCTTTTTCAGGTTCAGCCTGGTAGAATAGGTATGGACAAGGTTTTGGCCCAGCAGCCATCAAATGCCCTTGGTTCCAACCAGAACTTGGAAATATTACTTTTTAGGACCACAAACCCAAATTGACTATACCAGCAGTAGCCATGCTGGCTGAGGGTGGTTTCTGGGAGTTCTAGTCCAAAAGGTAATGTTTCCAAGGCCTGATTCCAACCAAGCTGATGGAGAGGGCCTTGGGGTCTCAATCCTATCTCTGGTTAAAGACATTTATTAAAGACCTTGGTTGTTTCTTACCTGATGAGGTCTTGTATCCTACTGTTAAAAACTTCAGCTTGTGAGGTCTTGTTTTTTGTTTCTTGAATTAATTTTGATGCACTGGTCTGGTTGTTTCCATAAGGTACACTGGAGATCAGACACCCAAACACTGTGGCCACAATCCTTAGGACTCCAGTTATGAGACCTTCAAACACTTGCTTGTTTGCAGTTCTACCTAAGATAGCATTGTGGTCATCTGGAACATAAACCTAAACATGGACACAAATTAGAATAAATGGGATTCAATTTTTCAAAAGACATTCAACATTCCCAAGATAATTTTGTTAATTAGGTATTATAGTGGAACTGTAAGTTCAATAGTGAAAGGCAAAAATCAAGGACTTCAATTTTTGCCATTTGTTCCAAGCTGATGGCAATAAACCAATGTGTCTGAGCTTGATGTCAGCTAATTTTATTGTCCATGAACTTGCCTCATTCCCTGTTTCAACCCATATTTTGTAATGAATGTATCTTTAAGGGGCTAAAATGTTTTGTTTTCACCCATATTTTTATTTTTGCTCCCGCCAATTAAGCTTATATACCCCAGAGCACTCTGAATTGGAATTGCTTCCAGAACATCTGCTTGTTAATTAAAAAGCTGGCATGGCTGTACAAACAGCTATTGGCCAAGTTCAAAAACATCTAAGAAATTAAGCCAATCAGATAAAAGGGAAAAGAAAGCTTTCAGGATTGGTTGCTTTCTCTCCAGGGAGGGACGATTTCCATGCCATTCACTCTGTGGGGCTTGTGGATATAATGTGCCTTCCATCTAGGTTCTGAAAATGGATTGTTTTCCATATGGAGCTGTCCAGCTAGAGGATGCTGATGAAACTTTAGTGGAACTAGAAGGCTAGTTCCAATACATGGCAACATTTATTTCTCTGAGAGCTTCAGGCTGACATCTGGTCCACTCTAGAACGGATTATCTGTGGCTGAGTTAAGAATGTGTAGATGCTGGATCTATAAATTCTTAATCTGGCAACAGATCATCTGTTCTAGAGTAAAATGGATATTAGCCTGAAGCTCTCAGATGAATAAACGTTGCCATGTACTGGAGACTGAGCGTGGCATAGTGGTTTGACTGGTTGACTCTAGAGACCAGGGTTCAATTCCTAGTTTGGCCATAAAACTCACTGGGTGACCTTGGGCACGTCACATGCTCTCAGCCTCAGGGGAAGGCAATGGCAAACCTCCTCTGAACAAATCTGGCCAAGGAAACCCCCAGGATAGGTTAGCCTTAGGTTCGGAAATGATGTGAAGGCACACAACAACAAAGGGCCATCAATAGCTAGGAGTCAGAATGGTTTATATATACAACATCTCTTGTATTGGCCTCTATAGACCAACTACTACAGAGTGTGAGCCAAGGGGTGCAATTGCATTTACACTGTGCTGGTAGACTTCCCATAGGTGACTGATTGTCCAGTACACTTGTCCCCCCACATTCGCCAGGGTTAGGGGCACAAGACCTCTATGAATATGGAAAAACCGCAAATAAGAAAAACACAATGTTTTTACCTGAGAGGACACCGCTCTAGGAATCTCTAGGTCTTCCAGTGCAACTCTGTGGTCAATGTCCGACAGACATTGACCATAGAATTGCACTGGAGGAACTACAAATGACTGGTGGAGTGTTCTCTCTAGGAATCTCTAGGTCTTTCAGTGCAACTTTTAGTTAAAGTTGACCATAGAGTTGCACTGGAGGACCTAGATATTCCTAGAGAGAACATATTAATAGAATCTGTGAATAGTCAAATTCACAAATATCAAATCCGCAAATATGGAGGGATGAGTGTATAATAAAAGAATGCTGGATTACATAGCCCTCCCACCTGATCCAGTGGAGTTCATGATATCTTCTTACACTCTGAGTTATTGGTTTTATTTCAATTTTACCCCCCCCCCCCCAAAAAAAACCCTTCTTTAAAAAAAAAAAAGCCCTGAATAGAATTTTAACAAAAACCAACCACCAATGATCAATAACATTATAAAGCATAACTTGTGTTATTCAGAATTCTGTGTGCATGTGTATATGTGTGCATGCAGTTGCCAGTGAGGAAAATACCCACAGAAACAAATGTGCCTTAAGCAATCAGGAGGAACACCCCATGCTGGGAACCTGCCTTTCAGTGGGGAGATCATGCCACCTGGTGGGTGCCATCTTGGAGAAGACCCATCTCATGTGTCTCCCAACAATCTTTAAACTTTAAAGAGTGCATTAGTAATAATAAGACCAAAGATGAACTGAAGGAGATGAGTATGAGTGATAGGTTTTCAGTATTGCCAGAGTAGGGTGCCAATCTACAGAGCCCAGGGAGGGCTCAAGAGACATTCTGGAACGAATGCCAAACAAATAACTCCGCTTTCCCGATCCAGAAATTAATGCTAAAAGCCAACTTCAAATCCATTTCCCTGGAAACGTCTTTTCACTTAAATGGTGCAGCAGTGGCATCGTAAAATGCAGCTGCCCCATAGTTTAGTGCAGTATCCCTCTCAGTGGGAATAGGGTAACACTTGGCGACAAAGAACAACATGCACATTTTTTTTTATTATTCATTAGCTCTGTGCCCAGAGTTGGTACTTAAAATTCATTGTAATAGTCTGTTCCTGGTAGTGAGCCAAGCTAGGAAGTGAGAAGTCTTCAGCTACTTATTCAAGTTCAGGCGAAGAAAGAATATTATGTTGCTCTGCTAATTTACACAGAGTGGAGTAATTCATGCCTAATGATTCTGACTGTCTACCAAAGTGGATGGATTGTATTTAAAACATGTGCACCTATTTAATTAGCAAGTCAGATGCTGCAATTTGGAAGCTATTAGTCTAGCAAGTATTGCCTGTATGGTGTACATATACCATCCCCAGCCTTCCCTCCGCCCTTGAAATTTTTTTGGCTGAAGTTCTACACAGCACTAGGATATCCGTGACCCATGATCCCAGCAGTTTATTAAAAAAGTAAAAAAATGCAGTTAATGAAGGAGAGAGTAGAAATGTTAGAAGTACTGGGCTGCTTTAAAAAACAACAACAGGGTGGGTGGAAATGAAAATCTTCTAGGTTTACCTTAAGTATCTCTTGGCTGCCGCCACAGGATAATATTTTGTGACTCCCTTTCCTCTTAAAAGCAGAATCTGAGTCTCCGGAGGATGCCCTCGGGGGACATGTTACTAAGGGGTGTTCTACACCTTGTGCTGTTATCTCTGATCGCTGCGTTCCTTGTGTGGTTGAACCCCTGTTCCCATAATCAGCGGTACGGCTGTGGTTTCTGCAGACACAAAGCCTCTGGGCTTGCCTGGACAGAGATGTTTTTGGAAAATGGGTACCTCTGGAGACTGCTAGCAGTACAGACTGCCGGCTCTCCCTCTTTCCGACCCCCCCCCCCTCCAAACCGAACAATTAAAAACTATGGGTTTGTGAGCTGTGAGAGCTCCTTCCTAAGGTGGGTGGTCTGTCGAGGTCAGGGTTGAGGCCAATTGTAGGGCAATGGAAGGGAAGATAAAGCTGCCTAGCATTACCTGGCTGGGGACTAAACAAAGCTTTAGGCTTCAACCAGTTCCACTTCTTCAGCCTTAAGGATAGAAAACAAGAAGGACACTCCCAGAGGAGAACAAATGGAAGCGTGCCTCCATTTTAAAGCAAACCTCGCTGGCACACAGTTAGACATGCATGTGCCATTACTTGGGCTCTAAAGCTCGTTTCTATAAGAGCATAAATTTAGCTCCATCATTTATTCAACTTGGAGATGTGACCCGAGCGTCTCAGTTGAAAAGCAATTCAAGATACAAAATGCACTGGGAACAAGCAATCACCTCCCTCGCTTTTAGTTATAGAATCGCTCGAATCATGTTGAGATGATCATTTTAGATGGCATACGCAGCAGGAGACTTGAAAGCGCCCAGACGTGCGAAGGTTGCACACGCAAGCACACACAAGTACTATGAAAGTGGATTAAAGAAATGTTTCTAAGAAAGATCATTTGAAATGTGGTGCTGGAGGAGAGTTCTATGGGTCCTGTGGACTGTCAAAAAGACCAATGAATGGGTTCAACTGCAAATCAAGCAGCCAAAATGACTCAACCAAGGCTATTGTTTTTCAGACATATCATGAAACAACATGACTCACTGAAGAAGTTTATAAATGTTTGGTGAAGTGGAAGGCAGTAGAAGAGGAAGACCGCATTAGAGCTGGATAGACTCAAAGAAGCCATAGCTCTAGTTAAGATTCCCATATTTGATAAGAATTCCCAGGTTAGATTTAGATGAGCCAGCCTGCTAAAGATACCCTCTCCATGCCATTTTAACTAAAGACAGAAACAACAAAATGCAGGCATCTTACTAACTTATCTAATTTTTCTCTTGTTTGATATGTAACATCTTGCCTGATGAAGAAGCCAGTGGAACTTCAAAAGCTTGCAACAAGTATACTGTGCATTTTGGTTGGCCAATTAAGGTATCACTGTACGGTGGATTTAGGTTAGATTTAGTTCATGCATGGTTCAGAAATGTCAGAGAGAGAATAAACATTCAGATATTATGCTCCATTTTATTTCCTACCTTCTAGAAAAAGTGGTGGAAATAGTTAACCCCTAGTTAAATTCTATGAGGAAAACACTTAGCCAAATGAACAAAAGGGCCTAAGACGAGGTTCAGCGTCAGATTGCTTGCTAGGTTGCTCAGCTTGTTCGTTTGCAAATGCTTCTTTGATCTACCTGAGAACACCTGATTAAGAAATTAATCTGTCATGCCTCACAGAGGTTATTTAACCCCCTCAATTAAGTATTGAAATACAGTACAGACGTTCTCCGTAAACCTAAGTCACAAGCTAAAAATATTTAAAGATTTCACCATGAAATATGAGGTTTATACATGTGTCTTCTTCAGGAACTGAAGACAGCTCTCTGTAGAAACAGTAAATAACTGTAAATCTGTGAAATAAACAAGTGACCTGGTAGTCACTTTGTATTTTTTAAAAAGGCCTCCATCCTGAACATAATAGGGCCCAGGGGCTCCTCCAAATGTGGTAAAAATACTCCCATTTCTACAAAGGATGTTTAGGGGGCATTAGGGGGGCATCTATACTGTCGAAATAATGCAGTTTAAGTGATGTAGCTCCATCCTATGGAAGCCTGGGATTTGTACTTTTATTTATATATTTGATTTCTATCCTGCCTTTCTCCCTGGAAGGGACCCAAGGGGGCTCACCAATAAAAATCCTAAAAACACGTTACAATAAAACAGTTAAAAATATAATCTAATAACAATATAAAATGACAAACATTAAAACCACACCTAAACCCTGATACCCATCCTATATAACAAAACCCAAGCCAACCCGTGATTATACGTTAAAAGCCTGCCTGAATAAAGCAGTTTTTGCTTGCTGACGAAAGGCAAGCAAGGAGAGGGGCAGCCTTGAGGTCAGGAGCAGCCACCTTTTACAAGGCCTTTAGCCTTCTCCGCCAAAAGACTGCTATTGCCTCACAAAACTATAAATTCTGTAGGATGGAGCCATGGCAGTTAAAGTGGTGTCAAACTGCATTATTTCTACAGTGTAGATGCATTCTGCATTAAGTAAACAAGCTGAGGATGAAGGGGGAAAGTGGAAAGAAGAAAGTGAAAGTGGGACATTTTAAAGGCAGCTGAAAAAGTGGGATGGCGGACAATTAACTAGGTCTGTTCCTCTAAACTGGGACAGTTAGAGGCAGGTATGTGAATGGAGGATACCTTTAACTACATATTTAAACTCCCCTCAACTGCAGAAATGTATCAGGAGTCTCTCCACTGTACTGTGGTTGTCCATGTAGAATATAAAGAACCCTGAATAGAGGATGCTCAAATTGCATACTTCGGCTCCTTGGGGAAAGAAGGGGAGGGGGAAAAATGGGCATGGGACTATTGGAAAGCCAATTGTACGAGTTGCATTCAAGTTCCTTTTGTCTAAATGAAGGGCCTCTGGAGGGCCTCCTCTTAAGTGTTTGTCAACTGTCCTATGGCTTGTTGATGCTAACAGTGCAATGTGAATTATTTACGGCATGTACATAACTTTTCAATTAACAAACCGCTTGGCTCATGAAAACACCCACCCACCATTTATAAGCAGCAATCTTAGACTAAATATCTCATGATGAGCAGGTCACTATGAATTAAAAATGAGTTTCTAATAAAATATTCAATGACATTTGAAATTAAGCGAAAGTTAAAAGTTTTCCCATTAAAACGTATCTTGTCGTTTTAATTTGATTTGCAAAACTCGTTCAAGATGCATATTAAGATACGCATTTTTTCGATATGAAAAGCAGCACAGAGTGGAACATGAACTCTTTTGTGAGTTAGATTCAAACGACATGAGATGGCGACAAATGAGTTTGTTTAAACCTGATCTGCTCCAATCACTGATAAGAGAACAGTTGATTTTAGCATCCAACACATTCCTGCCCACTCCTCCCTGCAAGCTCTCTCCACTAGTCAGGTTTGGATACTGGAAATGAGCAACTGGAATATAAGTGACTGGGTAGATATCTTATGGGTAGGAAGGTAGCTGGCTATGGGATGCCTTCAGCTTCTTTTATTCCATGCCCTTTGCTCTAAAATCTCTTTTGGATCCACTGTCGAGGATCTCACAAAGTGAGAGGGAAGGCAGTTGGTGTGATGTTGCAAGTGGCACACAGATGTACAGGAACACAAACACAAGAGCTGGAAGCCACTGATAGCCTTAGTCCCCACTGACTTGTCTTATTTCCTTTCAAAACCACCTAAATGAGCAACTGTCTCATATCCCTTGATAGTAAATTTCCTAAGTACATACTCCGCAAAAACGTACTTTTCTCTGTCCTGAAGATCTCATCACTTCAGTGGATGACCCTGGGCACTAGTGCTATGAGAAAGGGAGGAAAACGTCTCTCTATCCACTTTTTCCACATTATACGTATACATGTGTGTGTTGGTAATCCAGATAGTGTAAACATGCCTTGCAAAAGAGTTGCTCCAGCTCCATGATTATTTTGGTTGCCATGTTGTTGTTTTTGAGAGAGAAATGAAAGGGATGCTAGGTCGAGATGCCCAGCAGTGCCCAGGTTGCTGGGACTATAAACACATAAGCCTTCCAGGGCCCCTTCATAGAAGAAGGAACCCAGAAAAGAATATTTTACCCAGGCTGCCTGGAAACTGGCCCTGCTGTTCTGAACATGAGTCGTAACACAATTGTTTAGTACATTACCTACAGGCTTCCCATAATCAGGGCTGAGCAATTGGAGTCAGAAACATGAACTTTGTAGAAATGTACCAGCTATGACTCTGGCTTCAAACTAAAAAAAAATTATTATAACAATATATGGTAAATACACAATTTTATACTGAGAGAGAGAGAGTGACTTGCCTAAGGTCAGGCAGTGGACCAAATAAGGATTCAAACTCTGGTCTCCCAGTGTCCTACTCCAGCAGTCAGACCACTATATCACATGGGCTCTCATGTATATTTTACCTTTTAAAATGTCATTAAATGTATATGGCCTATCTTCAATCAAGTATTCACATTCAGTACCCAGACAGGATTTCCTATTACGATGACATTCCGAGTTCAAATATTACATACCGTTAACTGGTGCATCAACAGGTCCATTAAAAAAGTGATCTTGTTGCTGAACAAAACATAGGTGCAATTCTCCACACAGTGACTGCAAGCCAGGTGGTAAGCATTTATTGCACTGCAGAGGGACCTGAGAAAAACGAATTATGGTAATATATGGATCAGTAAAATGAAACTGTCCTCATTGCCAAGAAAAATGGTTAATCTTAGATAGTTTTATTTGCTTATTTATTTTTTTAAAAAATTTCTGTATATCCACCCAGACCACAGATGGAATAACTATAGGGAGAAGAGGAAGTTTGCTTTAAAGTAGAAAGCATGTTTATTGAGCAATATACACTTATCTTCAAAGGATTTGCTTCTACTTGAAACAACTATTAATATAGGTCCAGAGTAGACCCAGCATCAGTTCTAAGGTTAAAATTTATAGATAAAACTAAAACAAAATACTCTGAAACCTGCATTTTCCTGAACTTCTAACCTCCTTATATGAAGGTTGCAACAAGATAAGGTGTGAAACGCGCATGAATCCATACAACCAATGACCTTAAAATGACACGCTTTAAAGTTACCATTAATAAGAGAATATCTGCAAATAAATATCGCTGAACCATTTGTACATTATTTTGCCATTCACATTTAAGCATCTTTTACAAGAAGTCTAGTATCAGGAGAACAGCTGATCAATGGCCAAATTCGCTGCAAACTCTTCAGGGACAAAAGAACATGAACACCGTCTTCCTTTCTAATTGATAACACTCAACTGGGACCAGTTTATAAAGGCCTTGTTGCATTCTCAAGACAAGCCTGGAAGAAGCAAAGTGTGACTAAAGAGGGAGCAGGGAAACAAAGCAAAACAAAGACACCACCAATGCACTTGAATTATTGCCAAGATATTTTGAAAAGGTCATAATCTTTTCCCCAGACAGGCGACTGGGACTGATTCCTCCTATCATCACCTTGAGAGAGCCATTTGCACCTCTGAAAGGTGTAGAAAGAAGACAGAGGCACTAGCCTGGTACAGTTATAAATGACTACCTTAGGTGTCAGGTGGCAGTCAAGCAGAATAAATTTTTCTATGATTGTTCACTACGAAGGTCTTTTGCAAACTTTTTGGCCACAACATATTCTTTATGACTTATGCAAGGCTCCAGTAGCTTCCTTTGTTTATAAGGCTAAAAATTAAAGATACACATCAGTGATTGAACAACTGGTAGCTAGCAAGACACATTTCATTTTTATCTATTATGCATACTCTTATTTATCTAACCACTTCTATAAAATCTGTCACAATTCAGAGGAAAGTCTGACATTCTTTGGCATATTGCTTTGTTCTCAAACTCCCAATGCATTGGGAGAGATGTCTCACGCTACAGAAATGGTTAAGGAATCAAAGACCCCCTCTTTCCTTGTGAAGGCATGCAAGTTGGGCCTGATAACATAAAGGGAAAATAGCATAATACTCCTTCAATTGGTCCACTGTACAAACACTATGCTGCAGAATATAAAAGCAAAGCAACTACTTCCAGAGCTTGGAAAAGTAACTTTGGACTGCAACTCCCAGAAGCCAGCATAGGAATTGGTTCTCAGCTCCAGGGATTTCTGAAGGGGTTGGATTACCTATATTCATTTCAGTCTGGCTTTAGGCATCCTTATAGTTTGGTCAGTGGATGACCTGCATATGCTTTGGTCACCTCAGTGGATGACCTGCATATGCCAGGAACTAGGGATGTCTGGTCTGGCCACTGTGACACATGCCTTAGTTACATCTTGTTTGGATTACTGTAATGCGCTCTTCTTAGGGCTGCCTTTGAAGAGCGCTTGACAGCTCTTGACAGTGTCAAACTGCTGCGGCCAGACTGCTGATCAGAAGCGGTTACACGGAGCACACACATCTCTTGTTACAACAGATTCACTAGCTTGCAGTCCATTTTTGGGATAATTCAAAGTGCTGATTATGACTTATATGGTTTGTCCAGGCTTTGCAAGAAAGACCCTTCCTCCAGTCTTGCCACCTTGAGAAACATATTTGTTGAGAATATTTCTTGGTAGCTGCTCCCAGACTATGCAGTTCCTTTCTCAGGGAGGCTAAACTCTGCTTTGTGGCTAGGGAACAGCTCCAAACCCAAGCATTTTATAACCATAATCTTCTTTCCCTAAAAACATCCAAGTCCAATTCATCTTCTCCACTGTTATCCTGGAATATTTAGGCTTGGGCACTTTCTTTAAAGAAAAAAAGAGGAAGGGAACATCTAAGAATATCAGAGGCAGGTTTCTGCTCACTGCTATAACTTTTTGCAGCCAGAAGGAAGAGGGTATGGGAGTTTCTTTGACTCTAATCTTGTTAGGATTAGGAAAGATTGTCCCTTGTTTATGGGTTTTAAGTTGCTGTAACCTATCTCAAGCCCAATCTGAATGGATGTGAAATAACAGAAATTTCAGCCACATCAAGATTCATTGACAGAAATTTCAGAACAGAAATTTCAGCCATGTGAAGGCACATTAGTATAGATCAACCACAGGAATCAAGTGCTTTTCAGATATTGCTTTGCTGCAAGTCCTAGCAGGACTAGCCAGCACAGACAATGGTGAGGAATGCTGGGAGCTGCAGTCCAACAACATCTCGAGGTCGATGTGATTCCCATCCTTGGAAAAGACGATTAGTAACCACATTCTCTGCTAAGATTTCTACAGAAAGGGCTGCTATCTGTTATTTTACCCAATTTAGCACAACGCTTGGAAAAATTCCTGAATCAGAGCCTGATTTCCAGAGCCTTAGTCCAAAACTCAAACCGCTATGCCACACTGGCTCTGTTTTAATATCACATACTGCTTATAAAACTGGATGATCCAAACATTAATGCCCAGAAGTAGAGGACTCTCCAGACTTTCAGAATCAGCATCTTGACATTTTACGAACCAGACTGAAGCCCCTTGAAAATGATGCCCACCTCATGAATTTTTCCTTTAGTTCTCAAATTTCAGAAGTGAAGGATCCGAAATTACAGTTTGGGTATGCAAAGAAAAGGGGGCAGGCAATGTGACACAGGGATTTGCAAACACAGCAAAGAGGTGAGTTTTAGGTGTGAACAATTTTCAGCATCTCTTTCTCTGAAATGCTAGAAATTTGGGGACTGGAAGAACATTTCATGGGGTGTTAGAATACTTATTCGGGGGGTAATGCCCTCATTTGCCCCCTCCCCAATAACTGCACCTCTGGATGCTGAAACAATACCCCCTGCTTCATGGTCTCATGGCGTGGGAAGATGTCCTAGAGAGAAAAAGACTTCTTTTGAACAAAAGAAGCACAGACCAAGTGACTGTCACTTATTTTTTATGGCAATATAGGGGGATTTAAACAATGGACAGTGGGGTTTTGCGGGGAGGAGAACGGCGACATAAGCCAGTTAACTACAGACAGCTATAATTAGAATGTATTTAGAATCATTCGGCCCTCAGGTTCAGTTATACCAATTTTTAATTCAGAATTTAAAGTGTCAGTAGAGGAGCAAGCCCCAGGTGGTTTACCAGGTTAAATGGCAGATTAAAGTCAGCCCAACTAATTTCTTTATTTTAATCTTATTAAGGGAACGACAGCTGTCAACTGCCACCATTTCTGCACTAGGTCTCTGAGACAAGCATCAGATGGCCTATGTATTAAAGAAAGGTTTTATTTTATTTTATTTAAAAATACACCTTAAAAATAAAGGTTTGCAAAACTGTATTTTCAATGGTTTTGAACGTGGACATGGCTTGTTTTTCAGACTGCTGCCTCCCAGCTCAATATACGCGAAGATATTTGTATACCAGAATACAAATGCATTGGAATAGTTGCATGTAATACGATTGTTTGCCAACTGCTGTTGTTTAAAACTTTTTTCTTAGCCTTCTTAAATCAGCTTTAAAGCTATGTTAGACAGCATCTATGCTCTATCCCTACAAGCTACCCTCTCTGCTGGTTTAATATATGGGAAATCCCAAGAAAATATAACATGCTATAGTGGTTTGAGCACTGAACCGTGACTCAAATCCTTGCTTGGCCATGGAAACCTACTGGGCTATGTTGGGCAGGTCAGACTCCCTTCCTCTGAATCTGCTCTGAACAAATCTTGTTGATGGACAAAACAATTTATATTGGTATTTGAGTGTCCTTTTTGGACAGGTGTATTTCCAGGGTTACAGCTACTAGTCAAAGCAGACTGTGCGGAGCTGGACAAATAATTTCACCTGCATATGGCATCTTGTTTTCTAATGACATTTTAAAATAATCACTTATAATAAAATCATAACCAATAAGATGTTCTTGTTCTCCTGTCAAACATGGAGCTGAAGCTACACCAGTGTAAATATCCCATGTACTGCAGTAACTGGCAGCAGACATAGAAGAGTTTATGGTTTTTTTCTGTGCCTTAGTTCAACAGACAGTGATGCTGATAGACAGAGGAAACCTGGCAGTATTTCTCACCTGCAAATTTTAAAAATTGAAACACAGAACTGGAGACCTTTACTGAACTTAACTACAGTTAGCCCTCTGTATGAATGGATTCTGCATCCATGAATTCCATCACCTACGGCTTGAAAATATTTGGAAAATAAATTCCAAAAAGCAAACCTTGATTTTGCCATTTTATATTAAGGACACTATTTTTCTACCCCTCTGTATATAATGGGACTTAAGCATCCACTAATTTTGGTATCTATGGGGGGTCCTGGAACCAAACCCCAGCAGATACCAAGTGAATATAAAGTGTATATTTTAGTCAAGTTTATGTTTGAAGGTGTCATTGATGGCATTCAAAATTTCTTAACCATTTCTTACAATTCCAAAAAATGAGATCATGAAAATATTTTATGTATTTGTATCCCATCTTCTTGCAACTGCCATGCTAATGCTCCATTAATGAAAAGTGCATTTCTGATCCCCGAGACTAGAGAAAGAATAGTTGAATCTTTAGTATCGATCCCTGAAGATCAGAACACATGTACAATCTTAACACTCATTTGCTCTCCATCTCTCTAAAACCTTAGATTTCTTAATCTCATACTTTATTGCCTAATTTATTACTTTTTAAAAAAAAAATTGGAGTGAGCCCTAACTTAAACTACGGCATATAAAAATCTGTATGATTTATATGAAGGTTGATTATGTTCCCCGTCTTTCAATGAAAATGAAATATTTGGAGGTGATGAAGTGATTAAAAACTACTGCAAGTTGAAATATTTCCATAGTTTAACCACTCCAATCTGTCATTTTATGAGCTTTATTGATAAAGGACAAAATCCAAAAGGAACATATTACCAGTTGCTGCATTTGAAAAGGAACTGGGGTCTGTGCTTTTCATAAAGTAGTCATGAGCAGGAAACTAACATAATTCACATGGGCTAACCCAGAAAAATGTTCAGAGGCACAGCCATGTTTGTATGGAATATCAGTGTGAAAAGGGATCTTGTAGCACCTTTGGGACTAACTGTATGAAAGAAGTTGTAGCATAAACTTTCGGAAGCTTGGTTTACTTCCTTATATATATCTTCCCCAGATTCTATATCCTTCCACAAGATAGCATTTTATATAGTAAGCTCCTAGGGCAAGACTCTGTGGTTTTATATGGTGCTATAATTATGAATATGTAGAGAAATATGTATGTCACAATACGCATCTGCCAATGTGTATGTCATACAGGCAATCTTGTGTGTAGGACAGCCACTGTGGAGTAGTAGTTTGAGTGTTGGAATATGATTCTGGAGAGCAAGGTTCAATTCCCAGCTCATCTATGAAATCCACTGAATGACCTCAGGCAAGTCACATGCTCTCAGCCTTGGGGGAAGGTAATAACAAACCTCCTCTGAACACATCTTGCTGAGAAGACCCCTTAGAGTTGTCACAAGTTGGAAATGACTTGAAGGCACACAACAACAATTCTGTGTGCATGCTCACAACTGGCTCCATGTTTCAACACAGTCTGTAACAAGTTTGGGTAAAACACGAAGCAGCTTAAAGCAAGAAAGAGGAATTCTGAGCCCATATTATGTTGCCCCACAAGCCTGGATGGGCAGCTCTCATTGACTTTCTATGAAAATTCCAGATAAATTTTGGAGGGCAGAAAATAGGCCTAGTACGATCATAATGCATCTCCCTGGGGTCCTCTGGAAAGTCATAGTCCGTTTCCCATAAAATCTTCCAGCTTTTGCATGACATTTCCCTTATTCTTAAAGGTTGACATGCCACTTGGCAGGAAGAACTGTCAGGTGAAATACACTGGTATTTTTTGCCTCTACCTTTTTCTGCCATGGATGTAGTAAGGCCCTTGGAAACGTCTCTTGAATTGAACTTGGCCCTCAGGCTTTAAGATGCAATCTATGCCTCCTTTTGATCTATGACAAACAACACCATCCACTTGCTAACATATACTATACTTTTAGTAAGGCAACTTATAACCAACTGCACCTAGGGCACCATCACTGTTTCATGAATAAATGTGACCTTTTTTGCACCATCGGTCCGGCTGGGCTAATAATGCTGACAAATCCAAAACAAGGGGCATACCATTAAATCTTTATTATAATAAAGCTTTATCTTGTAGACATAGGATTAAAATTCTGAGCTGCATCATGCTGCCAGGATTTTGGGGGAAGAGGGGTGGATAATAGTCCATATAATCTCCTCACATTCATCTCTAAGACAGGCACAAACAGTTAAATTATTAAAATGCCTCTGGAGGCTCTTTTTTTTAGTTGTGTATGACAACAACAACAAAAAGCCATTATAGCATAAATAATAAATAGTATTAGTAAGGTTTGTATGGACTATGTCAAAGATGCAATGTGTAAGCGATACTGCCAGGAAATGTCTTGTTGACAGCCTCCCTCTCCAAACCCAGCAGACAGCCCTACATTCTGCTTTTTCTGGCCTGGCTAAGAATGAACCAAGCCTGGCCTGGTCCAAACCTAGGCTCAGTTTTCTTCCTCCATTTCAAACACATCACCTGGCTCTCTTCCCTGCTTCTTCTTGGGCCCCTGGTCTCATGAATGGAGACAGGGTGAGAGCTACAAAGACTACTTTATATCTAAGAGTTGCTTAGAATTGAAGATTTCAAAGGAAGGTGTGGCTACCTCATAAAAATACAGAGAGCAAGAATTGTCCTAAATGATAAATTTTGAAAGACTACACAATTTCTGGTACAGAAATTCCTCTGTCCTGTTATTTCCCTGAAGAGCCAGTGCGGTGTAGTCAGGGCCGTGGAGCTGGAGTCGTGGATTTGGAAGCATGTTTAGGTGGAGTCTGAATCAACAGAAATGCACCGAAATAGAAATGAAGACTCTGCCTTCACAATAAAAACTTATAATATTAAATGCCTAGCTTGTTGCATATTTACTTCTTCAGAAATGTTAATCAAATAAATATATTTTATGTTCTACCAATCTAAGCAGCCTTATGATTCACATGGTGGTGATGAAATGCCCTGTGCTACCATTTTGCTAAGAGCCACTGCAGTTTGAGGGTTGGATTATGACTCTGAAGGTTTGAATCCCTTATCCAGAGCTCTACCTGTCTCCTTCCTTTTTTAACTGCATAGAGTGTTTGCAAATGTAGCACAAAAGCCCCATACACTGCAAGTTTCCAAGATGTTTTGCAAACATCTGTGCCTCTGTGTAGCATCTTACACCCAACGTTGCCCTTGTGCAATCTGACAGTGCCTTCCTTATCAGTGAACATCCACAATATTTCTAAATTGTTTATTTAAAATTGCTGCCTGAATAATATCAATAATATCAGCATTTCTATGGTATTTTTTTAGAACACCAACATAATTTATGTCATAACATTTTTCACACTCTGCTGTAAGTTACTTTTGCATTTCCATATTTCAAAAGGAAATAACAAATAGCAGCTCTATGTGAGAACAGCCATGGAACTAAATGTCTGTACTTGCTGCCTGTACATATAAAACTGTTCAAATTGCAAGCTACAGTTAAATAATCTCTGCTTTCTCATGACTTCTAAGATTTAGAATACGAGATCCCACACTATAAACACACCACATCTAATATGAAAATTGGTAATAATGTGCAGTTGTAACAACTGTGTAATATATAATTTTTTGCATTGGCTTGGATGCTCTGCAGGTTTCTACTGGAATTGCATGGGATTTCTTTCTTTTAAGATTAACTTATTAGGTCTTTTGAAGAAATGAAATTAGTCCCTGCCAAAGTTTATCTATGATTAACTGAATGCTTGTCCTAAACCTGCAGTTGGAATCACTGCCAAAGGCGTTGCAGAAATTCAGCAACACTCACAAAAGGCTCTATTCAGAGTATTTGGAAGAATGTTCAGTATTCATTAGGAACTTCCTTCTTTAAATTCCCTGTTTCTCTCATATGCCTGTTTGCCTTCCTTCTCTTCTTCAATGCTTAGTCCCTTTGCACTGAGAATACAGTATTCTGATTTGTGATTAAGAATACCTGGATTTCTTCTGCTCACTGTAGAACAGTGACAAACATACATATTTCTTTTCACAAAGGGCATTAAAAATTACTCAAATACATTTTCAATGTGTGTCTATCAAGTCTAACAGAGAAGTCAAATTTGGCCTTGATACACAGCTATAGTTTGTTTTCCTTAGCCACAAGACAGAGTCCATGTCTGAATACCTAAACCACAGATGGAGATCCCTTAGCCTGCGACCAAATTTAACACATGAGGTCAATCTATCCGAACTTTAAGAACTCAGGACTTGAACCGTCTCTGAAGTTTGACCCATGCAGAAGGGGTGTCTAAATAGTGACCAATATACAACTAGATGTTGTTTAGACTGCAACTCCCAGAATTCGTCACCATCAGCTATGTTGATTAAGGCTGCTTGGAACTGCAGCCCAGCAACACTGGAAGGGTGCATGAGTCTCACTGGGTGCTGGCTTTGTTGCTTTGCTCCTCCTTTAGCCTCTCTGTGGTTGGGAGGATGGCAAAGTGGCATTGAGGCCAAATGTGCTTTCAGCTCCAGCTCTGAGGAACTTCCAGAGTTGAGGAATTTGGGATTCAGCAAGCTCCTCAAAACACCTGCAAAGTCCACTTCATTTCTTCTCTGCAGAAAGCTGGCTGGGGAAACCTTCCATACTGGAGAGCTCATGGAATCTGCTTGTTATATGGCCTGGGGATTCTGGGAGTTGTAATAAAAAAAAACAACTTTGCCAAGCTCTGGTATGGAGTGAAGCCAGCTTCCTGACTCATGTGGGAGAATACTGGATCAACAGTGGACCAACAGCTGTATGCGCATAGGACAGTGCTTTATTATTAGCTTGAGAAGAAAATCATTTTTTCCTTCAGTCGTACCCAATAGACAAAGAAGCCCCCGCTTTTGAAAACTTGGTCCACTTTCTATGCAAGATTTCAAAAGCAAGACACAGCCATAAAACCCTCTATAAATCTATTCATCAGTCGCAGAGCAATAAATAGCAAGGTCAGGTAGAACTGGAGCCAGAAAAATAGTCCTAACCACAGATGCCATTAATTTACTGACCACTCAAAAAAGGCAAGCAAAGCACTGTACTCACTTCAGAGGGATCCGAGAAACTGTGTTCAGATTGGTGGAAGTCGTCACAACCTGAAGGACTTGTTCCAGAGCTGTAAATCCCCCCGCAACGTGAAATGCAACTTGATCTGCAGCATTCTGGATTTGAAACAAAACAAAACAAAACAATCCCAACTTAATTAGTCAAATATATGTAAAACCTTGTCAGACACTGCTTACATAAATTTAATACAACTCTAACACAGAAGTCAGAAAAGTTATTTTGGAGATTACAAGCTTCAAAATCCCCCAAAAGTCAACAAGGGCCAAAAAAGTAACCTTCCCAAGCTCTGCTGCTGCATGCACTGGAGCAGAGAAAATAAGGTAGGAACTAAGGCTCCAATTAAAAGGTGTCAAGGTTGATACAGAATGATGACTACAAACTATTTAAGATAAGCAAAAAAGACAAAACTAGAAATACTAAGATCTGAAGGCTTACATGCTGTTGAAATGCTTTTCATTTCAAAATCCATTTGTGGTGTGGCACATGAAGCAGCCATTTGGGAAAGGCAAGTATGGCCCAAAGCCCCTTTGGGTGTGCTGAGCTAGTCATGCATTTCTTTGGATGCTAGCCAGACATTGGGCAGGAAGAAAAGAAACCCTTCTAAATGTTTCTGCTCTGTTTTGGAGAAACCTTGGCAACTAGTAGTGGGAACTACCTATATAACCAATTATCTTGCAGAGAAAACATGATACTAGCCATGAAAAGCAAAAAGACCTGGTTACTACACCTCCAGACTACATGTTATGGTGACTTGCTCTCCACACCTTAGCACATGCCTGCTTTCAGTTGTGCCAGGTTTGTATGAAGGGCATTAAGAACCTGGGTCACATACGAGTAATTTGGCCAAGTTACAAAGGACTGAACAACCAGTCCCACACGCTTGAGGTTGTGATGTGGAATGCCACAATGGTTGAGGGTTTCTTGACTTATCATCCTCCATGCCACATGGGGAAGTGCCACAGCTCAGTGGAAGACCACTTATTTTGCAGTGGAAGGACACATGTTTTGCCAAGATCCCTAGGATGAACCACTGGCCTCTTCAGCTAAAAGGAACTCATTAAAAAGGTCTATGAGAAATATGTCTGCATCCAGCTCCTGCTAGATAGAGTAGGCTGTAGGGTTTCCTTGCGCTTTCCAGTGCTGCGGCTGATAGAATTGAAAACACAGACATACAAGTATGATGGAAGGATGGCCCACCTAAGAGGAAAGGCTATCCCTGGATTCGGTGTCTAAATCCAATTATTAGTTTGCATCTCCCTTGTTCTGTGCTGGAATTGTGTGTAGTTCCAGGCTGCCCCAAGACTTTGTTTGGTGGCAAACATGACACACATTACTACAGGAGGACAAGCTTTATTGGTGGTAAATGATGCAGCAGATGGCATACACTAGAGAAGTATTCCAGTCCTTTTGCTGACAGAGTGTGGCATCCTTTTACAGCCAAAGGCAAAATTCAGCCCCTGCAACAATGAATTCTACCCATATTCTCCCCAGACAGTGATGCAATTCTCCCACGGGACTCTGGGCTGCAGTAGACCAGGACAGGAAAATAGAAGGTGAATTCCCAAGGGTTATACAGTGCCAAATCAAGCAAAGGGCCCATACAGACAGGCCAAAATAAAGCTGTTTTGGGTTACTTTGGAGGTATGATGTTTAAATGATGCATGCGTCCTAAGAGCCCGGAAGCCGTGCCAACGCCACGCTCCAGTCCTTAGGACTAGAGAGTGACTTTGGCATGACTTCTGGACTCTTAGGACACATGCATCATTTAAATAGCATACTAAAGCAGCTTTATTTTGGCCTGTGTGTATGGGGCCAAAGATAATCCAAGTGTGAAATTGTGACCCACCTCCCTTTCTCAACAGCTATGAGAACTGTGCAAGCAGGTTAGTAAGAAAAGGAAATCAACTCCCCTAGTCCATTTGTAGCATTCATCTTTTCCAGTCCTCAATCTGCCATCTTAATGTAACAGAGCATCAGACAAAGTCACTAAAACAATACAAAGTCACTAAGACAAATCAATCTTTTTTTCTATGCTACTGGACACTTGTTAACATTTAGCTGTGATGCTATCAAGGACTCTAAAGCCCATCTGTCTGTTGCAGAGGCCCAACTTGTTACATCCTTATCTAAGCCTGCCTGAGTTCCTCATACACCTGTACCATAGATGTCTGTACCTGAGATGCCTGTACCTAGCTGAAAAATAAGAGGAAGACAATTGGTTTGGTAAAGGAAGGGGTGACACAACCAAGATGGATGGATGGGTGGATAGATAGATATTATGATCAACTGACCAAAATCAATCAATCAATCAATCAATCAATCAATCTGAGCGAGATACATAAAAGTATTATTAAAAATTTATAGCAATTACTTTAAACTGTCCTAAATACAATTGTACTTTTACTAATGTAGGGTCTTGTCCTTCAGGGATTAAAATATCAAAATTGTCAAGTCCAAACATCAAGTTACCACGCCAAATTTGTTTGAACAATAAATAACACATGCTGAGGTTTCTGCAATAAATTTTGTTCTTTTGAGCAAGAATTCACATAGGAGTAATGGAAACAGATTATATTATTTCTACAAGGCTTCTACTACAATCTTGAAATATTGCCTTCTGTGAGTTTCCCATTCCGCTAAGGGCGGCTTTCAGAAGTGGTCTATGACCCCATTGGAAAAAGAGATATCAAAGGAATAAAAAGCTTGATTATTTGGTGTTCAGTCAAGGTTGATTTGCATCCAAGAAAGAAAAGCCAAGCCTTCCCAAATTACTTACATACACACATACAGCACATCATAGAACAAAACAACAAAAGAGACAGTCAGCTTGGTCAAAGGTGTACAAATTGATCAGAAAAATAAAGAGAGGTACAGCCAACAAAGCAGTCAGCTGTTATTCAGCAAATAATGAGCTTGTTTTGCTTGCAATAATCACTAATATTCCATCTTCTCCCAAACCTTGCCAGATCACTCTACTTGGCTGCACCACAGAGAGAGAGGCAAGACTGCAAGTCCATCTGAGTTACCCAAGCCAAAGCCCCAGACTGACTCTTGCAATGGCCATGATACCCAAACAGGCTTATTTTCCTCTTTCCTCCCTGTCTCATTCTTCTCTCCTACCATATATCCAGTCATTATTTAAACTGTGACTCAACCTGACAGTATTTTTGCAAGACAAGCAGTATGTCAAAGCAATAACAAAAGCCCAAGGTGTGCGAACCTTTTAGCCTCCTTGTTTCTAATAATTTGTTGTGTGCCTTCAAGTCATTTATGAAGCATGGCGACCCTAAGGTAACTTTATCACAGGGTACTCTTGACAAGATTTGTCCCTTGCTGTTCTTGAGGCTGAGAGAGTGAGCCTTGCCCATCCATGGAGGTTTCCACGTCTGTGCAGAGATTCGAACCCTGGTCACCTGGTGTCTTAGTCCAACATTCAAACCATTATACCGTACTGGCTCTCCTCTTTAATAAGAGATATGTATTTACTATTTATTTCATTATTATTTCTTTAATATACATCCTGCCTCTCTCCTGACAGGAGATATATGCATGCCATATAAACAATAGTGAAATTTCCCTTGTTATTGTATTGTGCAGATGTAATTACGCTCAGAGTAAAACGTATTTCCCTACCTGATACAACACCTTAATGGGTTTGAATCCTCCTTATCTGTTTCCTGCTATGACTTTAGTGGCAACTAATAGGATTACAGGCTCCCTTCCAAGAATACTTCTTAGCTACACGCCAGCAAAAAAAAAGAGAGGAAGGGGGGGGGGAAAAAAAGGGGGGGGGAATATGACATCCTAAACCTGAATTACACAGGCCGGGAATCCATCCAATTATTAACTAAAGTAACTGTTATTACCTAACCTAATCAAAGGAGAAGCAGCTGTTAATCTTTGGTGGCCTGTAGTGCCTTGGCGGTCAGGCTGGATGAACTGCCTTTGTACTTGATTCTTCGGCAGACAATAATTATGAGCCTTTTTGATCGAGGGGGAGACAAAAAAGCTTCCTTGGGTTTGAGGCACAGGCAGCAGGTGTGGAAACAAGGTCTGCATGGTCATTGTCAAGACGAAGTGCTTCTGGTGTAGAGGATGGACTCCGGTGTGGCACCTCTATAATAGCATCCTTTTCCTGAATGACACCAGTGGAACTGGGAGAACCAGTAAGACAAATGTGATATATGGGCTCAAACAGACAGGCCAAAATAAAGCTGCTTCGAGTCACTTTGGAGGTATGTTGTTTAAATGACACACGCATCTTAAGAGGCCAGAAACTGTGCCAAAGCTGCACTCCAGTCCTTAGGACTGGAACATGGTTTTGGCGTGGCTTCCGGCCTCTTGGGACACATGCATCATTTAAACAGCACACCTCCAAAGTGACCCAAAGCTTTATTTTGGCCTGTCTGTTCAAACCCAAATATTAGGAGAATGCACCTTGAGGCATTTAACATTGGTATCTGATTTGGGATCTTGGTTGTCACCAAAAGGGGCTTCTTAAGAGGCTAAAACAAACTACAGGTTTTGGCTAGGACCAGCCAAAATAAAACAGCTCCCCCAAAATAACAATAAACCTTTCCCCCCAACAACCCAGAGGTTTAATTGTATCAACCCAGTTGCTGAAATCAAATGCTTCCCAGCCCATAAAATCAAAACATTCAACAATGCTAACATTGATTTTCTTCATGATTAATCTTCAGTATAAAGTGAGCTAGATTTAATAGATTCACGGCAAAAATACAATCAAACTGTTTGCTAGCAGCTTGGCTCCAAACCAACTTCTGTAGATCTACAGAAAGGTTGCAGGAAAGGCCAATAGCCTGTAGAATTTATAAAGGGGTGCTATAAGAAGTATGTAAGAAGTAAGAAAGTATGGTTTATACCTATTATTGAGTTTCCATTTCTGCAAAGTGTTGTTCATGGAAGGACAAATAATTACTGTCGTTTTCGTCCCGCTGTGGGAGAAATGGAATATTGCTCCAATAAATTCACCTGGTGTTGCATAGGAAGTAATGTGCATAGAAACACATGTGGGGATATTTTGCACACACAAAAATGTTTTCTGAGTAGGCAACAGTGTTTTCTGCATAGGAAACCCATTTTCTGCACAGAAAACAAGTTTTTGTGAAAAAACAAACAAACCCCAAAACCCCAACAAACTCCAAAACACCCACACATTTCTCTTTGCACAATAATTCTGCTGCATTGCTTTGGGACATTTGAGCACTGAGAGAAAAAGTGTGCAAAAATCTTGCCTCGGTATTATTCCTGATGGGGTTTCCCAATAGTTGGGAAACCTGAGGTGTGTTTACACTATGCAGTTATAGCCCTGTGATTCCACTTTCCATCTTCTGGAATCCTGCACTTTGTAGTTTGGTGAGGAACTAGACTCTCTTTTTGAAAATACCCCTCTCTAACCTGCCAGTCCCAGGATTACATAGGATGGAACCATGGCAGCTAAACTTTGAATAGCAATAGTATAATTTGTAGTGTGAATTGACTCCTGTTTTCCAACCTGGAAACTAATCACTTTTGATATCTCTTCCACACAGCACTGAATGATGATCTGAGGTCCTTTCATGCTACACAATTGTAGCATTATGATTCCATTTTAATTGTTGTGGCCGCATCCTGGGTTTGTAGTTCTGGGGAAAGACTAGAGGTTTCTGGCTGAGAGTTCTAAGTATCTCTCCTTAAACTGTAAACCCCCAAATTTCATAGGTTGCAGGCATGGCAATTAAAATGGATTCATAGTGCTATAACTGTGCAGTGTGAAAGAGCTCCTCACCTCATTTAGTGGTATAATCTAACAGCACAAACCTATGTAGAGAGATCACCTTTGAGACTAGCTGAAAGAAAGAAATTGACAGCATCAGCTTTCATAGACTTAAGTCTACTTCCTCAGATGCATTTGGACATGGACCTAAGACTCTGGTGCATCTGGAGGTAGTAGACTTTAGTCTAGGAAAGCTCCTGCTGCCAATTTATTTCTCTCAATTAGTCTCAAAGGTGCTACAAGATTTCTCTACAGACTGATTCTATATCTTTGAATTCCAGTACAAATCTATGTATGTGTACCCAAAAGCAAGTCCTATGGAATTCAATAGGGCTTCGTTCCAAGTAAATGTACACAGGAGAGCAATCTGAATTGGAGAAAGAATGACCTGAACAAGCCAACTAGATAGGAAATGGAGCAAGCTGGCTAACATCCACAAGCAAGGAACACAAATGACACCTTTGAAGACGTTTGCAGTTTTTCAGCCCCCCCCCCCCCCCCCCCCCGTTTTCAAACACAGACCCTTTCCTGGCTCTTATATTCCTATGACTTGAAGGCACTAGGATTATTCTTGGCAGTGATCCTAGACTAGCCATATTCTAAATAAAACCAGAACCATCCCCATCATCATTTACCCACAAAACTAATTACACAGCTTTAGTGCCAAGGGAGAAGTTAAATTTTCTGCTTAAAATAAACGACAAAGGTGGCATATATTCAGGGATGCTTCATTTTACAAAGTAAGACCTCTGTTATAAAACATTCTTCACAATCTTACTTCTATTTGGGTAGAACTGGTGATTCATTCCCTGCCCTCTTACAAAATTTGCCAGGGGAAAACAAAGGTGAATTACAATTGTGGAGGCATGTCAGAAGAGCAGGGGATGCCTTTGGGAATGGCACAGGTTTGTGTCTCCTGTGATGTTCCTATTTATTTTTTCAAATGTACCTCTCTGCCGACTACTGCCAAGTCTTCTATATGAGGCTTCCCATCAAAAGTTTCAGCTCACAACAGCTCCATGGATAAGATAACCAGATATTTTTGCATCTTTTATATTTCCACAACTCCACATCCAGCACATCTCTAGCAGCAGTGCAACAGTGTAGTACCGCCACTGTTGAACTTCCCCCTAAGTAAGGTCAGGTTGCGTCCATCACTTCTGTTTCTCATGGTTTTTGGCTCTTAAAATCCATCCATCCATCCTTTTATTTATTTATATCCTACCTTTATCATAGATCACAGAGTTGGAAGAGACCACAAGGGCAATCCAATCCAACCCCCTGCCATGCAGGAACTCTCAGTCAAAGCATCCCCATTGACAGATGGCCATCCAGCCTCTGTTTGAAGACCTCCAAGGAGGGAGACTCCACTGCACTTCAAGGAAGGAGTGTGTTTCACTGTTGAACAGCCCTTACTGTCAGGAAGTTCTTCCTAATGTTGAGGTGGAATCCGTTTTCCTGTAGCTTGCATCCATTTATCCCACACTGGGACTTAAGGCGACTTATAAAAAGCAGAAAATTAGAATAACCAAAGTTGAGTTTAAAACAGCATTTAACTAAGAACAGAGTTAAAACCACTGTTTTTAATTTATTTAAAGTTTTAGAAGTATTTTTAATTGTTTGTACATTGCCAGGGCAGCCCTGATGGGTTGAGAAGTGATCAATAAATGTTTTGCATTAACAAACAAATAACTGAAGAGGTTACACTGCAAAATGAAAGCAGTTATTATCAGTTATCCTTTGTTATCAGTTGTCCTTTATGCAGTTATCCTTTGTCATATTGCAGTCAAAACCTAGTTATGCCTTGCTTATGGCAAGTAACCTGTTCCACGTTCCATGCTTCAGTGGTAAGAGGGGGAAAAGCCTGTATTTCATATTTAAGAATAGGGCATACCTGCGTTTATACTCTAATTGAACTCTGAGTAAGCACACACAGGACTGGGCTTCACAGCCACAGTCAGATGCAAGCTTAACTAGGAGTAAATCCCAGCAAAGTCACTCGAAATGGCTTCCCAGTAATTTTGAATAGAAAAGGCCTTCAAATGGTGCATCAAGATCATGCAAGCTCTCTCACAGCTTTTTCTCAGACAGTAAAAAATATTCATGCACAGTCAAGGACAGCAGTGCATTTTT
>NC_056527.1:152268548-152280068 GCF_019175285.1 Sceloporus undulatus | reverse complement strand
GCCAGTGCTGCCCCCTCCAGTGGACAAACGAGGAATCTTAGCATTGGAAGACGAGACCAAAGCTGCATCCACACTGCAGAAATAAATCGAGTTTGGTATCACTTTAACTGCCATGGCTCCATGTTACGGAATCCCGGGGTTTGCAGTTTCTTGTGGCAATGCAGCTCTCTGACAGAGAAGGCTAAATATCTCACAAAAGTACGATTCCCAGAGTTACACAGCACTGAGCCACAGCAGTTAAAGTGGTGCCAAACTGAATTATTTCTGCAGTACGGACGCTGTCCACAAGGTCCATCCAATCCAATTCCCTGCCATGCAGGAATACGCCACCGAAGCACTCTTAAATCTTAAAAGCAGCAAATGAAATAAATTGCACTAAAGTTGCTTTTGCCAAACAAAACAAAAAAGAAAACAAAAACCTCTTCAAATTTTCAAAGATATAGCCGTGTTACTCTGTAGAATCAGTATGTAGAGAGATCTTGTCACACCTTAGAGACTAACTTAAATAAAGAAGTTGGCAGCATGAGCTTTCATAGACTTCTGCATCTGAGGAAGACGACCAAAGTCTACGAAAGCTCATGCTGCCAACGTCTTTATTTCAGTTAGTCTCTCAGGTGCTACAAGATCTCTCTGCTCTTCAAATTTTCTCTGCTTCCTGAAAGGAAACAGTCTCAGCTGCCCATAAACAGCTATGAAATGGGTATCAGCAGTCATCCAATGTCTTGGAAGAGGTTGTCTAAGGCCCACTTACAAGGCTAACCATGGCAAAATCCATGCTGCTAAAAGCTAAAATCTGTTTATGAGTATCAGAACAAGTCCACATTGGTGGGGTCAATTATTTGGGTCCTTTCTTGTGTGAGTGGTGGTCATTCAGAAAATCTGGGACCACCAGCATGGTAAGGGATTGAAGTCCCAGACATCTGGAGGACTTTGCTGGGGGTGAGATCTGAACTTTTGACTTTCTGTGAAAAGGGTGAGAATCATGCAGCCCTCCAGGTGTTGGACTGCAAGTCCCAGCATCCCTAGCCAGCATTGCCAATGGTAAAGAAATGGGAATTGCAGCCTGGAGGGCCACACAATTCCCACAATTTAAACTGCACGTGCGCTGTAGCAATGAGCAAGAACCCTTCTCATCTGGTCCATCAGCAAACACCTCTGCTGCAGGTGACAGAAAACGCTACCGTTATTTATTACTTTTGTTTGCCAAAGTTCTCTTTCTTCATGCAAACTGGAGTTTTAGCCCTTAAGTGATATGGAAATTCTGGTCAGGAAGTGAGGCTTAATTTCTTTTGTACACAGTTTGAACATTTTTATCAAGGTTCTAGCCTAACGCCAAGATTGAAACCAAGCAACCACATACAATGCCAGTGTTCCCGTAGGCCCCAAATATTGCAAAATTCAACTGAAATTAGCCTTTCAACTGTTGGAACTGAACAGTTAGAACAAACCTTCACAGTAGCAGCAACCCCACACACACACACCCTGCAAAGCCTACAGATGGGACAATCATGGCGGCCGCAAGACACTTGCTATAGACCTGACAATGTGCAGATTCTAATGTAAATAACCAATCTGGACTCTGTACCGTTGAGGCCGACTGCTCCCGACTGTCTCTCCTCTGCGATAAACACTGTCTGCCCACAGTCCCCCTGTATTTGAAAGTTATGACAAACACTGGACTGAAATGTAAATATCTGACATCATGACAGGCAAAGCAGTGGCCTGCAGAAATATCTCAGACAATGAAATGAAATCCCCAAATGTTGCTAGATTTATTTTATTTTTTAAAAAACATCCCCAACTTTAGCTGTCACCAAGGGAATGGATGGATATAAGGAATGTCATTCTTAGTTCTTATCAAAATAGGTATCAGGGTGGTGGAATTAACTTAGTGGGACAGATGAAGGTGCTTTGAGCAATTAAGAAAGCATCACATTTCTCCTCCTTTGGCTGAGAAGTAGAATAAGTCAGTCTTTTTTTGGTCATCATCATTTACAGACGTACATGTTCAACCACAAATCAAACACTTTCAGGATCCTTATTTTAAATGCATTCAATTGAGGAGTTTTTAAAGTTATAGATTAATGCGGGGAAGAGCAACCTCAAAAACCCAACACACTCTCAGGCAAAAAGGGATGGAGAAGCAATCTGTTCGCTCCTTTAAAAAGATTAATTTTCAGAATCAAATAGGATTATTTCACTAGGTCCTTTGTGAAACAAAAAGAGGATGGGGAAAACACGTTTGATGACTTTTGAATAGACTCTAACCACCAACCTTATTATTTCCCCTTTTTTAAAGGACCGTTTGTTGCGACATGGAAGTTTGAAAGACTTTTAGTAAGTGAGAAGGAGCTACTGCGGTGAACTCTGTCCTCCCTTTGGGCGATTCCTCATCCAGGCCTGGCCATTAGCAAAGTTAAATCAATGTAAGCAGTTCCCCCGCGCTGACAGCTTGTGTTAAGTTTCTCCGCCTTTCCTCCTCCACGGTATTGGGGGTCTTTTTTCCCTTTGACGCTCCCTGGGGAAATTCAATTAACAGTGTCGGTCTCCTCCTCTCAGTCAATGAGTGACACTATCAAGATCCTTTTCACCGCCCCCGACAAGCGAGATATGTCCGCTGATTTCTTGACTCGCAACTTAACAAGAGAATTACTGCCCACTTCTATAAATGACTGTATATGATCTGTGTCATAAACAGCATGGCAGCTGCTGAAATCAATCTTTCATGACCCTATTGATTAGGACACTCAGAAATAATGAGACTTCACTGGTGGCAGAATAATGCTTAGGGGGGGAAAGGGTGGGGGAAACAGATACCGTCCTTATGAACGCCACTGTTATTTGTCTTTCCTTTGCCCTTTTCTTAATGGGCAAGCTATAAGAAAGAAAACACTATTACACAGCCAGAATCTATTATTTTTGCTCCTATTTTGGTGACAAACATGATTTATTTCATTAGAAAAGTACTTATATGTTGTTGTTGGCATGTGCCTTCAAGGCGTTTCTGACTTAGGGCAACCCTACGGCAAACCTATCAATGGGGTTTTCTTAGCAACATTTGTTCAGAGCAATAATACAAAAGCTCACACAAAGTAGAAGGGGTCAGTCACAAGTGACAATGACAGGTTTCCCACAAACTGATGTTCTACAGATATGCTGGTTTACAACTCACATCATCCCCAGCCAATATGGGGAAAAACTGTAAGTCAGTCTATGCAGATGGCAAGGTCTGTAGGTTGGGACGAAGGACAACCTGTTTGTCATTTGCATATCATAAACAAGGAGGACGGACATTAGTATTCCAATCAACAGATTTTGTTCCTTGTGTACCTTTCACAGACACACAGACGTGTATCTTAATCCCCACATTCTCATACTGTACTAAGAATATTGCACTTTATTGCTGAAGGTTTTATTTTGAGTATACTGCATCTGTTGATTCAATAGTCACCAACAGTATATATATACCCCACTCTCTTCCATGCCGGCATTCTCTGAAGATGCCAGCCACAGCTGCTGGCAAAACATCAGGAATAAACTCTTCTAGAATATGGCCTCATAGCCCGAAAAACCCACAAAAAAACTATGGATGCCGACCGTGAAAGCCTTCGACTTCAGATTCAACAATTGTCTGTGTTCTGATGATTTTAAAAGGATGATTGGCTTTGCTCTTTTGAACAGAAATGTACTAGGAAAATCTTGGGACTGGGGGGGGGGGGAACTGCCCTGTAGTTATCAACAGACCAAACTATGTCTTGTAAGTACGCGACACATGTGTGTGTATATATCACCAAGCTAAGCATTGTGTAACACTTCAGTGTTCATGCCCATGCCCTTGAACCCATGCAGACACTCCACACTCTGATTTTTAAATTGAAGATGACAAGAAGGGAAATGAATAGTTAAGAATGACAAATGCTAATAGCTCATATTGAACCTTTCAACATGGCAACTTCAAAAGGACAAACACAGGGACAGTGATTTATCAAAGCCTGGCACCAGAAAACAGAAATTGTCCCCGGCAAACAGAGACAGGTGAAGTCAAAGATAGCATCATTCATAACGTGGCAGCAAACGTTCTACAAAGGGAGCATTCAGACAATTGGGTCCGGCTTCAAAACAAACAAGGGTATTTATTAGACCAACTTCAACACTTGGTTGAAATGCAAATAGTTCAGTTATACTGAAGCTATAACAATGGGGCAGGAAACGTGCAATGCATGGGCCTAATATAACTTGCCAGGGTCCCATGCAACCTCCATCTGACCCCAATCCCATGCCTCCATCTTCATAATTATTCACCTTTTTTGAAAAAGAAATTGCTGCTTTCTGGAAGCTGTAGGGGACAGTATTGCTGGTTTTGTCAGGCCCCTCTGAGTTGTTGTAGGCTAGGAAGAGAGCTTTCCCCAAAACCAGAAGTGATTAAAATCGGCCAAATTCACCCAACGCTGGAAAAATTGCTCCATGGACCTAGAAGGGCTTTTCCACTTTCTTTTAGAAAATGGGGTAAGAGAAATTCAGCCCTCCCAGATCAAGGGAGCGCTGTGGCTGATGGAATGAGTACAGTTCCTCACTCCTGCTATATTCCATAGTTTCCAGATTTGAACAAAACTGGAGACTAAAAATGCTTATTTGCTCATGTACACATGAAGGAGATCTAAGGGGATGCGTGCAGGAACAAAAGGTTTGCTCAGTTTATTAACCCGAGAGACAATTTCAGTAGATACTGGCCATTCTCTGATCTTTAGAAGCACTGACAAAATAGCATGACTTCTTAAATAACATCTATGCATATATATATATATATGGCCGGCAATTACACAGGTAAAGAATTTTTTACTAAAAAGTTAAAGAAAGCACTTGGTGACATACAACTGCTAGCTTGCCGATTATGTATTGCGGAAGGAAGAAGAATGCAATTTTTTTGCGCTAAATTTATATTACTGTACTGACAGTTTATTTCCTTTCTTGTTACATTAGAGTGGTCCATTTTGGCAATGTCAGTAAATGCAAGAAAAATAACATTTCTACAAAACGTTAGGTATTATCTCAATTTCTTTGGTAAGGAATGATGGGGAGAGTCAGTCATTCATCACTGGAGTATCATTAGCATTGCCAATAATTGTGAGTATTTTGAATGTCTATCCCATTTCCCAAGCCTGGCACACCTGATGATCTAGATAGGTAAACCTTACCTAATGTACAGCTTGGCAGTTTCATGGGTACCGACAGAAAATCACTAATACCTAGCTCTAATTTTCAAGCCGCATGTTTACTCACAGCTAGTGTTGTTGTTGTTAGCCACCCTCGAGTTGTCTTTAACTCATGGTGACCCTGTGGATGAGACATCCCCAAGACTCCCTGTCCTTTACTGCCTTGCTCAGGTCCTTCAAGCCCATGACCTCCTTGATGGTGTCTAATCATCTAGTGTCTGGTCTTCCTCTCTTTCTTCTGCCCTTTACCGCTCCAAGCAAAATTGTCTTTTTAGTGAGTCATGCCTTCTCATGATGTGGCTAGTCTCAATTTCATCACCCTGGCTTCCAGGGAGATTTCCAGCTTGATCTGTTTGAGGACCATTTGTTTGTCTTCCTGCCCATCCACTGCATCTTCAACACTCTTCTCCATCACCACATCTCAAATGCACTGATGTTCCTTTTATCTGCTTTCTTCGCTGTCCAGCTTTCACACCTGTACATGGTGATGGGGAATACAATGGCTTGGACTACTGTCACTTTAGTGTTAAAGTCTTTGCATTTCAGGACCTTGTTTTGTTCTTTCATAGCTGGTAGCTAGTCATCATAAAAAAAAGTGTTCACTGTGGCTTTTCAAGACCATCTTCACAGATATAAACAAAACCTGTAATATTTAGGATCTCAATACTTTTGGACCACCATCAGCAACATCAATCTGTACCTTCACTGAGGGCCCATACAGACAGGCCAAAATAAAGCTGCTTCAGGTCACTTTGGAGGTATGCTGTTTAAATGACACATGCATCTTAAGAGGCCAGGAGCTGTGTCAAAGCTGCACTCCAGTCCTTAGCACTGGAGCACGGCTTTGGCACGGCTTCCAGCCTGTTAGGATGTATGCATAATTTAAATAGCATACCTCCAAAGTGACCCAAAGCAGCTTTATTTTGGCTTGTCTGTACGGGACCTGAGTTTGTTATCTGAGGCCTTTCTTCAGGTGTTCCCCCCTCTGATATATGAAATATGAGTGGCAATGAGTCCAGAGACATCCCTTTTAACAGTCCTTGAGAATGCCCTCCCCAGACAGACCTACCTAGTGCCTTCCTTATTATCATTTAGTTACCGGGAAAATACATTTCGGCTTCCCACGGTTTTGAAGAGCCATGTTTATTGGTTGTTATAATGGTTTTAACAGTTTTATTGTTTTATCAGAACGAGAGTGGCATAATGGTTGTTGGGTTTTTTTGGGTTAGGTCTGTGACATATTGTATTAAGGTCCAAATCCCTTCTTAGCCACAGAAACCCGCTGGACAACCACAAGTTGCACTTGCCCATCCAGAGAGGAAGGCAATGGTAAACCTCCCCAGACTAAATCTTGCCAAGAAAACCCTATGGAAAGGTCAGAGTTGAGTTGAAGACACATGACAGTAATTTCTTTTACTTGTTTTTAGTCTTTCAACTGCCCTGAGATATATTTTTTTAAAGAAAAAGAAGAATAAAAATAGAAAAATAACTAAAAAAGACTGCGTTACTGGATGTTGCTACTATCACTGTTTACTTTTGGGTTTTTTTTAACTTATTTGCTTGATTTCAGGTAAATTGCAACTTTGTCTTGTAATTTCTGGCCAATTTCTTGAGTTTATTTGTAAAAGCAAACGGATATACTTTTTCAAAATAAAGAAAAACAAATATAGTTCTATAGAAACTATTCATACCAGACCCCTGTTCTTGAGACGGTTGTTTGTATTATCCTTGCGAACAAACATTCCCTGTAGGAAAATGACTCCGAGTGAATTTGGGAAGAAAATTCAATAACCTTTGTTTAGGTTACTGTATTACGGGACAATTAGCAGTGGTATGATTATAGACAGAATCCGAAACACAAGCTGTCCTTCTTACAACTCCACCACTGAAAGACAGATATTCACTTGTGATAAGGGGGAAATATGCATTTCATGGAACCTGGGGCTTGTTTTAAAAACATATTAAAGCTCATGTTTATAACAGCTCTTGAGAAGAATTATGCCCGTTATTCTATTAGCTGATGGATATCAATGCTACCAACAAGAATGTATGCTTTCCTGTTAAAAGATATGCACAACCTTGGTTTCAATGCAGCAATTAAGAACAGATATTTGTAGTATTGTACACATGTTTGCTTTTCCTTTTTCCACCCTGAGGCTTAAAGAACAGTTTGTCTTCTGAGTACGAGTTAAAATTATTTACAATGAAACTGTGTCCCATTACGGGGTAAGATTTGTCGCAATAAACCTGTGAGTTACAGAAGTGTCACAAGCTGCCTGAAATGAATTAAGAACAACAACAAAAAACATAGCAAATGGAAGCTTTTTTACAGTTTATAAGTTCAGCACATGTGAAAGATTTTATCCCAGTCTTCCTACTACTCGAGGCAAGATATAAAATATTACAACACAGTGCTACCCCCCCAAAAAAAACTGCAACACTTTCCATCTGATTAACCACATTTATTAGGATATTTGTGGTACAATAGTCTGACTGGGCCTAATAAGGTCAGATACAATACTTAAGCCATGGTTTGGCTAAGATAAATGGGCTTTTGGCTCCTCTTTCTGAGTACTCTGACCACATCCTTCCTCTCAATTTTGCACAATTATTTGTCTCCAGAATAAAAATGGAAACCATGTACTGGATTGGATTTCCATTTCTCACTGGAGGCAAACCATCATCTCCACAAACCCTAATTTGAATGATTTTAGACACTGTGGCAAACTGTGGTTTGATCAAGTCTGTGATGTCAAAGAAAAAGGAGAGAATGAATGAATAAGAACATAAAAGAGGGAGTACCACCCAACAGCCCAAAGGAAATGAATGCCAAAGGAAGAGGAGAGGAAAGAAAGGAAAGGAGCAAGGACAATATAGGACAATTCACACACCCCTTCAGATGTTATTGGTTATCCTGGACCAACAGCCATGCTGGCTATATATGATGGAGAGCTGGAAAGCAAAAATATCTAGAGGGTCACAGGTTGCCTTCCCTTGGCTAAATGTGGACCAAGCTTATTTGCAAATTTCTCATGACAATTCAGATACAGATCAAAATGACAGTGAGCCTTATCACACAAGAAAAAAAAGAAGAAATGAAGTTGGAGAGTAGCAGCTTTTGCCGTAATTTATTGTATGACGCTGAAGCACTTCAGTTCTCTTCTATGGGAGATTGTTTTAAAACCACGTCTTTTATTTTTAGATGGAAAAATCAATTTGACAAAAGGCATGCTTGTACAACCATCTCCTGCAGGAAGAGAACCGAAGCACGACGATATCATGCAATAAGACATGGAGAAAGTCACTAGTCTGCTTCCATTTCTGCTTCCTTTCTGGTGCGATAAGGCTCAGCAAATCTCCTCGAAAATGAGTTTTTGATAAACAGAGCACCAGTCTCTTTCTCCCTTCCCTAGTTACAAAGCAGTGGGGCCTGGAAAGTAGGCGGAGATGTTTCCAAAAATGATTGCAAAGTTCAGACAGGCTGACACAGGAGAAAGTGATTTTTCAATTAGACAGGCCATAACATCTTCAAAGTTTTAAAGGTAATTGCAAAAGGTAAGTTTCATCATTATGAAGGCTCTACGGTGCTTAGAAAGGTTTCCTCCCAGACACTAAAGGCATTTGGACTGTCTATCATTTGGAAGAATGAACTACACTGCACATATTTTTTAAACAAAGGCTTGGAGACCATGAATGCTTTGACTAAAAGAATGCATTTCTGATACAATCAATTGTCCTAAAGAAGACATGCAAGTAAACTACAACAGGAGAGGAAGCTATTTAAAATCTGACAAAGAAGGGACTAAGAGGAAGAGAAATTGCTCAGCAAGATTTCTAGAAAGAAGAACTGAAGTCATTCCCAAGTTCCCAAACACTGCTATCAGCAGAATGGAGGAAAATAAACCAAGGTAAATTTGAAAGAATTGTTGGAAACTTGAGTGATGGGGGCAGGGTGGAAGGACTTTTTTCATAAGACCCTTGCTTGGTTGTAGATCACTCTCAAAGGCTCAGTGTAAATGCAAGAACCCCAGTATGTGTAAAGGCCTTGAAGAAGGACCTATAAAACTGAGTGGATGAGGATGAGGAAAGCTCTGCATCCAAGTAAGTTTTAAAAACAGCACCACCCCACTTATATTTTTGGCAAGACCATGTTCTGGATTGGGTCTTGGAGAAATGGAGGGAGTAAAAATTGGCCCCTAGACCCATCCATGTCACCCACCCCTACTGTAGTCAAACGTGGAGGTTGCTACACCATAAGCAACCATAGATGTAGGCCACATCCATCTTCTTTCATGCTCATCTCCCATACCGGATGCCTTCACATTGTGGTCTCCTAGGAGAATGGTCCCATTGTCTTGCTCCACAGGAGAGCGGATGTCACATAGCAACGACCTTCTGTTTCCAGGCAGATATTTCTACAACCCTTATTTATTTTTCTTCCATTGCTTGTGGTATTTGGATTTCGATGAACCTGAACCGAAGCAAAGTTTGCCAGAATCTGATATTGTACCGCATTACACTTGGCGGCATGGGTCAGGGAATATTTTGCCTTCTAGCTTCCACCAGCTTATAAACTTTGGCAGATATGAACTTACTTAGGAAGGCCTGTATGACATGCTGCCAGTTTCAAGCAGCAGCACGGCCGTTCTCTTGAAAAACAGGATCTCTAATTGAGCTGGGAGGTGGGGTGCAGAAGTCCATGTCAGGTTTATCTGTTTAAATTCTGTTTACTTGTTGTAATGGCATACACATGTCTGAGAAGCTGCTGATAAGCCACACAAAGCTTATGTTACTTGTCGTGATTTAAAACCCCAAATGTTAAATTCATCTTTAACCAATAAACAGAGAAATAAGAGACCGAATCAAAATGTGGTGGTTTGAAATTCTTTGTGTTTAAAGTGTTAAGCATTTTTAAACCTTGGATGTAAGGATAGAAACGCACACCTTGGGAACAAGAAATTAGAATTGGATAGAGAAGAAAGATGTTAGGAAATGCCTTCGTCCAAACAGTCCCTTCCAGCTTTCTCAAAACTAAGATTGATGGATGAGGTTATTCTCTATATTCCATCATTCTGTAAGTTGGGAGGATAAGGAAAACAGCTTCCTGAAAAGAAATAATACAAAGAGAATGCAACTCCTCAGGAGTAATCCAACCCCATATAATTTTAAAATATATTATTTTCTTAAAAGAGAGGGATGCTGAAGGAGACACAATTTGCAGATGGCCATCTCTGGAAATAATGTGTAATTTAATTTTGTGGCATATCCAGATTTACAAAGCATTTTAATTACTTCATAAGAAAATCTTGGGGAAAGAGATCTATTTTAAAAACTGAACTAGCTTCTCCGCAAATTGTTTTACTGAAATATTAGAAAAAATATTTGCTGGAGTGGAAGGAAAGAAGAAACTGTCTCATTTGGTAAAAAGCTAAGCACAGGCACCACAGCTAGAAAAGCAAAATAGAGGCTTTTCAAATATTAACTAAAAATAAATGTTGGCATTTCAATTCTATGCTGAACAATTTCCTGGATATCAAAACCCATTAAGATACTATTTTGAGTCCTTTTGAACTATTCAAATTGTATGTGGGGGGAAATGGACTCTGAAATGGCAATTTATTAATAGATACAAAATATGGTTCAAAACAGTTGGTCTTATAGGATCTTGGCTGTGGTTGTAATGGTGAAACATATTTATTCTCTATGTGTAGAGAATGTATGGTGCTTGATTTGTTGGGAAATAAATTATTCTTTGAAATATTTTGGAACACTCATTTTAATAATGATGTATTTCTTGATGCATTACTCTCTCCGAACCAGTATTGGACTTGTAATCGACATTTTATGATATCTATCTAGTGAATAATTGCCTTATTTGTTGTACTTTTTTAATCAAACATTTTAAAAATACAATTTTAAAACAAATAAAAATAATGTGAACTGACATTCCAGCCCAGATTATATACTGATTTTATTCTGTTTTATGTATTGATAATTCATCTTTCCATTCATTAAAGATAAATAACAGTAATAACATAACCACTGTGATAACATATATTATAAAATATCTCTCCCCACTCTCCTCTCTATATAAAAGATGTAATTCTGAGTACTATTTCCCATGAGGAATCCCATAAGACATACTGTGACTTTTTCTGAGTCAAAAATATACAGGAAAATATATAGGAATATGATATCTTGTCAGAGTCAGAAGAATATGACATATTATATTACTATATTCTATATTGTTATCTAATACCCTAAACTCCTCTGATTTATAAATCACCTGCTTAGTCATAAAAATATG